>NC_064641.1:898614016-898917047 GCF_023864345.2 Schistocerca serialis cubense
TTCTGGAGGTAGCGAGGAAAACGCATTGTACGAACACGTAATAACGCCTAACCGGAGAATAATTGCGGAATAACTAAACCGGTGATTGTGGCAGGTTTTGTGAAGTTAACCAGAGAATAAATTTTGACACTGGCAGGAATAGTTACAGAATTAGTGATGACAAGATTGTTTATTAGAACGAGGAAGGAGAAGAAACGGGGACTTCCACAAATTGCGGAAGAATATGACGATTCCAAATTTGTATAAAAATTTCGTACTACTACTTTTCGAGCTCATGCTTCAGAAGCTGGAGAGTATGAATGAAATGTGAAACTATTTCCTAACATAAAACCTTTAGATTGTAGTAGGCCTAATAGGCATTTGATATTGGTAATTCGTGAATTATATTCTGTCGTGTTATAAAAATGGCCATTTGTGCCAAAACAGTCATTTATTTGGTGTGCGTTACAAAATTGCTGGAATATTAGGCAGGCGTATTTCGTTTTATCTAGCAGACAGTGACAAAATACACGTGATCAAATCGAGAGGCCACACCAGTCTTGGGTACTATTTGTATTAACAGCTTTTCTAGTATTAGACAACGACATTTAGTTTTTTCATGTAGCACAACGTTGACGAACTTTGATGAGGTAATAGATTCTTTCCTAGAATGGAAAGCACGCCATGTAAAGTTGTAGCAAGATTAGAGAGAAAAAAATGCTGGGACTTCAGGATTGAAGGAGAGTGTACTGTCTTGAATGAAATTTCCACTCTACAGCGGAGTGTGCGCTGATATGAAACTTCCTGGCAGATTAAAACTGTTTGCCCGACCGAGACTCGAACTCGGGACCTTTGCCTTTCGCGGGCAAGTGCTCTACCAACTGAGCTACCGAAGCACGACTCACGCCCGGTACTCACAGCTTTACTTCTGCCAGTACCTCGTCTCCTACCTTCCAAACTTTACAGAAGCTCTCCTGCGAACCATGCAGAACTAGCACTCCTGAAAGAAAGGATACTGCGGATACATGACTTAGCCACAGCCTGGGGGATATTTCCAGAATGAGAACCATGCAGTTTTATATGTCGGTTTGTTAAAGAAAATGACTTATTAATCTTTTCTGCTGAGGCCAATTTATTTCAAACGAAGTGTTTAATTCCACACTAGTGGCTAGTTTCAACTGTTCGCTGCATTTCAAGTTCACGTTTTCATCTTCTAGCACGTATGGTATTATGCTATAATAAAGAACCAAACATGAGGTAATACCGTACTGGTACTCCAAGAAAATTTTCATTTGAATCTGGACATACGAATGTGCACTTAAGCCGAATTATGCATTTTAGTATGGTTCACAAAATCCCCTTGCTCTTGGAATATGTCTTGTTTCTTTTATGACATAATGTAAGATCTTTTAACGTTTTACACGTACGAACGTACGGGCTTCCTGCGTCATTCGCGGGAAAATATTTCGAATGGATGTTTCAAAAGCGTTATTTTCAAAGTAAAGTAAATTTCCTTTTACACAAGATGAACTCTTTGCGCGAATGTCCGATGAATTTGTTAAACCACAGAGCGTTTGACTCTCATTCAAAAATCAAATCTTTGAGGACGACCATTTACAATATTTTAGCGCGCATAAGATCAGACATTTATGTCGTTGTTAAAAATTTTTCTGGAACATTTGTGTGATGTATCGTAAAGTGTAACACGCACAAAAAAGATCAACATTATGTGTGAAAGCTTAGCCTCTCTTGCAGCTTATTAATCCAACATTATACGTGAGAGCTTTTCTTTTCTTATAGCAACGCTATGTATATTAATTTATACCATTACCTTTTCCTATCTGTGTGTTCGCGCTGCTTAACAGTGATGTCGCTATTGGCTGACTACATCACGTGTCCTATGCTCTGAATATGCGCTGCCATCGGCTGGCGAGATGGCTTGACACGAGCTACGACTGGCTTACAAAAGTGCATCGCAATCTCGATTTCAATCCTTCGGAAAGTAACATGCGGTGTTTGGTGGAATTCGTATTTGTACTTTCGTAATACGAAAATATGCAGTGTACAAGTTGCTGCACATCAGACATCTTTCCAAAACGTGTTTTTTTCCCCCTGAGTTTCGTTTTCTAAAGTGCCAGGAAATTCTATGCCGGCGTATAAAAGCACAACCATTGAAAGGATTGATAAGTTTTACAGTTCCGAGGCAATGTATACTGTTACTTAACACGGAAAAGGTGTATTTTCATCTGGGAGAAAGTGCATTTTTAACTGGGAAATCCGGGAAAAATCCGGGAATTTTTTTTCCTCATCCACGTATACACCCTGAAAGTGCTATACTGAAGAAACGAGTTCAGCATGTTCATCAAAAACCCAAATACAAACGAACTTCCCCTCCTCCACGGCAACGCAGGGCCTCACACAAGTCTGCGCACCCGAGATGAGCTCACAAAACTCCACTGGACTGTTCTTCCTCCTCCACCCTACAGCCCGAATCTCGCACCTTCCGATTTCCTTCTGTATGGCTCGACAAAGGATGACTCCGTGGGAAGCAGTACGTGGGTGATGGGGAGGTTACTGATGCAGCAAGACGTTGGCTCCGACGTTGACCTGTAGAGTGGTACCATGCGGCCATACAGGCCGTCCCAGTAAGTATGCGTAAGATCGTCACACTGAACGGAGATTACGTAAAGGTTTTGTAGCCAAAAGAGTGTGGAATAATGGGATGTAATGGAATCCAGAATAAAACCGGTCTGTTTTCAGGAAAAAAATGTGTTGCATTATTTATTGAATGCTCCTCGTAATAGCGCACAGTGTCCCCATCCCTTTGCAAATGAAATTAAAGACTTTGTATTGGACCCAAACGCTGCCAGATTGTCAGTCGCGGATCGCGTCTCTAGGCCAACATTTAATACGCTTCTAGTATCGTCTGATGATGACTTTCTAAGACAATGGAACCAGTTATGAAACTATTTGTGTGGCCGAAGGCTGATTTTTTAGGCAGTTTGCTCAGTATACGTAGAAGCGTCAGTTTTTGCAATGTTATTTCTCGTTGGTACCGTACCTGATGCACAGTTCTCAAGCCGTTCTGGATAAAATAAAGATCCGGCGTACATTTTCAGCGAGCTGGCACACTGAAGAAAAAAAGAAAAGTCAGGTACTTATGTTAAGAACTCCCTTTTTATAAAACAAAACAAGTAAATCGCTATGCTGGCTATTTGGAATGTCGGAACACCAATTAAAATAAGACATCAAGAGTTATGAGACAAACTGACGATCCAAGAATGTCATCAATGTTAACTGGGTGAAATTTTCTGCTGTGGAATGCTTCACAGTTCTTTACTGAAACACAAAATACCATCATCGGAACATCAGCGATGGAACAGAATGTGCAAAGCGCTGGTATGGCACATCTGCACAAACATGATACCACACGTTATTCAAGAGATTTAGCGGCAGTTATGTACTTAACAGGAACGTGACGGGAAATCAGGGTTTACACATTCGTCACGTCATGCGTCGCTCTCTCTCTCTCTCTCTCTCTCTCTCTCTCTCTCTCTCTCTGTACGATTTTTCAACCACTACTGGACAACGCCTGCGCGGTTCTGTAACTGTTACCTTTAACCAATGATGCTCCTGCTCTAACTGAGCCGGCCGGTGTGGCTGAGCGGTTCTAGGCGCTCAGTCCGGAACCGCGCGACTGCTACGGTCGCAGGTTCGAATCCTGCCTCGGGCATGGATGTGTGTGATGTCCTAAGGTTAGTTAGGTTTAAGTAGTTCTGAGTTCTAGGGGACTGATGACCACAGATGTTAAGTTCCATAGTGCTCAGAGCCATTTTTCTCTAACTGAACTAGGGTATGTCTCTCATAACTGCATTGTCGAAGAGACAATGGAGGTACATCTACTTTCCACCCATTTAGAAATCTCCAAAGTGTTGTAAGTTCGCTTCTTCACGTTTCGCGATCTGGTACAGCCCTTCAATCCAATCAACGTCTTTGGAAAAGTTGCTCAAGAAACGTTTATTAGTTGGACACAGTAACTTCTGAGGTCTCACAACGATGTCCATAGGCGGTATCCCTTTATTTTGAAAAAATAAATTATAAGGGGGAAGGGCGGGGAGGAAGTGAGGAGAGGGTATATGGGTTCCATGTGGATGGGCAAATATCTAGAGAGTATGTGGGTTCTATCTGGATAGGAATATGTTTAAATGGTTCAAATGGCTCTGACCACTATGGGACTTAACATCTGAGGTCATCAGTCCCCTGGAACTTAGAACTACTTAAATCTAACTAACCTGAGGACATCACACACATCCATGCCCGAGGCAGGATTCGAACCTGCGACCGTAGCGATCGCGCGGTTCCAGACTGAAGCGCCTAGAACCGCTCGGCCACAGCAGCCGGCCGATGTCTAAATCCGGGAATCACGGAATTCCCCCCCCTCCACCCGCCAATTAATTCTGAGCAGGTGCGCGAATTTGCGCTTTCGGCTTTATCTATGAGTTTCTTCGAAAAGCTTAAAAAGTAAGCAATAGAATATCAATCCCTATTTGCATTTTCGAGTGATACCACGATGTATATTTGTTTGCAGTAAGAAGTACACGTTATTTGTTTCCTCACATTCTCTACCCCATTTTGCTGGACGTCCAACACTTGTGAAAACTAAACGCATTTCTGTCTAATTTTTGCTTCAGATAACAGTAGCATTTTTTTCACCAATCGAATATCAGCACCGACCTTCAACCTATCGGGCATCTGCTGTCAGAAAACGTCTACCGGTTGCAACACTCCCTGGCATGAACTTATCTTAGGGGGCAACAGGCAGATTCCACATTCCTACATCACCGCAGAGCGTTTGACAGTGTCACAAGGCACACTGTTAAGAGAGTCCAAGCTTATGGAATAGGTCTCAGATGAGAGTGGTTCCAAATTATTTTAAGAAAATACTTTACCCTGGATGTCGACTGTTCATCAGAACCAAGGGTATCGTCAGGAGTGCCCTAGGGAAGTGTGTGACAGTACCGCTCTTTTCTCAATATACGAGGTGTCTTCAAAAAATTCCGGAACATTCGTAATTTCGCGCTATTGGTGTGTTGGAGCGAAATGCGTGTGGCATCCCCGTACACGTAAGTGTTTAATTGGTAACTGCCGGAAGTTTCACTGTTGTATGTCAGTTAATTATTGTACAGTGCTGTATTGAGTAATACGTTGTGTCACACATTTTGCAAATTCCGAGATGGCACAGTTAGGGGAGCAACGCGCCTGCATTAAATTTTGCGTGAGACTAAAGAAAACCTTTACGAGATACGCCAAATTACGCAGAAAGCTTACGATGATGAGTGCTTAAGCCGTACTCGGTGTTACGAATGGTTCACACGGTTTAAAAATGGCCAGATGGAGGCTAAAGATGACACTCGTTCAGGTCAATATTCGACGTCTATCGACGACACTCGTGTCAGGAATGTCAACGCAATCAGAGTAACTGTCCGAGAGATTGCAGAAGAAAGTAATATTTCAGTTGGATCATGTCATGAAATCGTGACTCAGCATCTTGGAATGCATCGTGTTGCAGCCAAGTTCGTCCCACGGCTGCCTCATCCTCCGTAGTCTACATACCTGGCCCCTGCGGACTTTTATTTCCAATGTTGAAAACTCCGTTGAAAGGACGAAGATTTGCAGCGACAGACGAGATAGAAGAAAATTTGCAGATGGCGCTTCGCACGATCCAGCAAGAGGCGTACCAAGACTGCTTCCGGAAGTGGAAACGGCTTTGGGAGGCGTGTCTCAATTGTGGAGGGGAGTATTTGGAAGATCATGCACAAGAAGTAGAAGCACAGAATTTTTTTTTTGAGAAAGTTACGGAACTTTTTGAACAGACATCGTACATAAAAGATGTGATAGGAATCTTTGATGATAACGTTTTAGTGTACGGTAGTGTGTCGTTGTTGAATGACTGTGTGTGAGTACAGAAAGGCCCGGACAGAATTTCTGTTTGGTGTGATGGATGGCACCTTGTTCCAAATGTGGGAAAGTGTAAGTTAATAGAGATGAGTAAGAAAAACAATCCCGTAATGTTAGAATACAGTATTATAGTGGGGCGCTGTTTGACATAATCGAGCCGATTAAAATGTAAACGTAAAGTTGTAAAGCGACATGAAACGGAGCAAGCACGTAAGATCAGTTGTAGGAAGGTCTAATAGTCAACTGTGGTTTATTGGGACAATTCTGGGACAGTGTAGCTCAGCTATACTCGTAAAGGAGACTGCGAACAGGGCACTTGTGCGATTGTTTGCAATTCCCACCAGGTCGGATTAGAGGAAGACATCGAAGCAGTTCGGACGTGTGCTGCTGTATTTGTCACTGGTAGGTTCAATCGACCCTCGAGTATTGCGAAAATGGTCCGTGAACTCCTATGGGAACCTCTGGAGGGATGTAGACGTCATTCTCACGAAACACTGTTCAGAAAGCTTCAAGGGCCGACGTTTGAGCCATACTGGTAAACGATTCTACTGTCACCAACATTCATCTCGCGTATGGTCCACTATAACAACGCATTCAGCATATTAATTTTCTATGAATTTTTCGATTTTTTTTGTTAAAAATAAGAGAACTGATATTCTTTTCTTGTGTTTCTCCTTCTTCGAACCTCGTTTCTACAAGGTTGTACCATTCCTGTAACTTTTACTTAATGTTAAATAATAATGTAATTTAAATATTTTTCTTTATTTTAGTAGCACAGTACGAATCCTTGTGTTCCTATGTGCTAATGAAGTTCATCTATTTAATTCTTGGTCTCTAAGTCAGCTAGATGTTATCGGTTCGGTGAGACACGATTGCGCACCATAAACGCGCTATTGTATTTTCATTTCAATATTTGTAAGTCATACCTTCAGTCTGTGTTATTAACGAAGCCAGATTATTATTATTATTATTATTATTATTATTATTATTATTATTATTAATATTATTATGCAATACTAATTTTTGCGTTAATGATTAAGAATAATACGATTTTGCGTCACCAAGCTTGCTGTTTCCAACGACGTCTGCTGGAACTGAAGGTATCATTTGCATTTGGAGGAAAATGAACTTACTCGAGCAAAAACTTTATGCGATAAGAAAAGACTTTAAAGAACAAACACTATCATGCTAGTTTTATTGGCAGTGTGATGTGTCCTTTCTTCGCTAAAATTCTACTCTTCTGGACGAATTTAAAATATCTAACCGTACTGAAGAAAGCTGACATTACACTGAAAAGACAATATAAGAGAAACCAGAGCTCGTACGGACGCTCCTATACAGTAGTTTTTTCCCTTACAGCATTTGCGAGTGGGACTGGAAGGAGAATGACTAGCAGAGGTACAAGCTACCCTTCAACATCCACCGCTGTAGTATGTAATTAGATGTATAATAGAACATCATAACTGAATATGTTAATAGGTGCAACGACAATCCTATATAATATTTTTCTTCACACAAAACTCGTGTTCTGCAGAAACACTAGTTGCTGGGTGCCCACAAAAACTTTCGCGGGCAAGAACATTTACTTGGCCTGAATTAGCTATGAAAGAACGAAAATCGCCAGACGTAATCGCTCGAGCCTGTTACGCACTTATATATATACTTAGCGCACGCAATGGCACCCGTTTGACCTCTGCGGCTGGCATCGACTGAACGCCGGCTTAGTGTAAAGTGAGCTGTTTAACCGCTTCCTGTAGTTCAGAAATTGAAAGTTGCAAAATAAGATCTTTTATGTCTTGGCTGCCGGCCGGTGTGGCCGTGCGGTTCTAGGCGCTTCAGTCTGGAGCCGCGCGACCGCTACGGTCGCAGGTTCGAATCCCGCCTCGGGCATGGATGTGTGTGATGTCCTTAGGTTAGTTAGGTTTAAGTAGTTCTAAGTTCTAGGGGACTGATGACCATAGATGTTAAGTCCCATAGTGCTCAGAGTCATTTGAACTATTTTTTTAGGTCTTTGCTGAATGGGGCGACGTCATTTCATTCTGAGTGATCCTCGCAGCAATGCATTTCCACACAGGTTCTTCAAGGGCGGCTTAAAGAATTGGTTGAAGACGAATTTGTTCTTACAAGGAAATGCACTGAACAGCTCGCTTTTACTGCACCAACGCTGAGAAACGGAAGTAATTCTCACCATATGAGGCGCTGAGAACCATAAGGGCCTAAAGAACACCGCCACAAGGCCACATTTGACGGAATATCAGATAGACTAGTGAAGCAGCTTTTCGTGAATGTTCACGAATATATTGTGCGCCTACTCTACACATAAACCTCACCATAAAATCAACACATGTCGCTAGTCTCAAAATCGACGATGATGTGCTTTAGACCTTTATGGTTCACAGAATCTCATGTATAGTCTTCAGTCAGATCTGTTTTAAGTATATATCGAGAATTTTTTTATTAAATCTAGTTGTCCGGGCCAGATTCGAATAGTGTCTGTTTTTTTCTCGATTCCAAGCCTAATATTTCACCACTGCGTTGTTCGCCGTCAAGTTCTACGAGTAACATAATTCTACCCAATTTTTTGCTTTTGCTTTCTGTCTCCACACTGAAGCTGCGTATCTATCCCCACTCCACCTATCAACAGATGTTTTGATGTACTCTAAAACAAAGCTTAAGTGCATTAGTAATATCAAAGCTTTCCATTAATTTCATAGTTCTAGTAATAGTTTTTATTTATATTTCATTGCTAGTACTACTGTTGAAGGCGGCTGAATGATGGGTTGCACGCGTAGTCAGCGTTAGGTTTCAAATAGTATTATACTGTTTTTGGCACAGTTTTCGATCACAATGTCTCTTTCTAGACCTTTATACTTCTAATCGTAATATACGTTTCTCTTTTCAGTCACTGTCAGCCGACTTTTCTGCATTCCCTTACCGGGATATCTTGTGAAGAAAAAAGTGTACTATAGCCACGCAGTGTGAGTTTTCTCACAAAAAAATCTCCCTAATAGAAAACCGCTGAACTGTTTCTGCAACGAGAGGGGTAAAGTTCGAAGGACTGCTAGCTCTCTCTAATTCCACGCATCAACAAAAAATATGACTTGGCTCACGAATTCTTGTTGAACCAAATCCGATGACATGATCCACGTTTGGAAAAAAAAAACAATATGCAGTATTAAGACTTAATTTCCATATTGGAAGAACAGTACCAAGTAACGATATTGTTCCCTACATTATAGGCGTCTTCATTTCTCGCGGTGGAGGCAGACTTTCGCTGCACCGCAATGGAAGTCTTTGGATCAAAATATTTTCTGAATATGTATGCTTACACACAAGGGCCGGCATTACGTAAAACGTGAAGGACGGCTAAATTACACACCAAAAGAAGAATGACCAAAATTCCGACTGAAAGGTGCTTGCTACTGGACTAATATGTCAACCACGTAGGTTAGAGAATTCTCATCGAATTAGAGGCGTGCGAACCATACGAGTTAGCGGTCGCCGCTCAGTTCGTTACAGTGTCTTTTCCTGACTTCTCATGTTCTTGTGAAGTCACAGCATTGAGCCCACGTGTGTCAATTGGAGTCCCTCAGGTTACTTGGAAATCGGAAAGCACAGCAGAATTATAACATTTCAGTTGATGAAGACATAGCTGAGCAACATTTATTTCACAAAACGTGCGGTGTCCAACCGACCTACACTACCAACTGCCGCATTTTAAGGTACGCACAAAATAGATCAGATTAGACGTATCGTTCGTTACTTCTATGTTGTGGCCTCACATTAATCTAGGGGAATATTGCGTGCATGTAAAAAGCCACTCGCACAGCAACTTCTGTAATTGATAAACAGCAGGTGTCCATACAATCTGCTGAATAACATAGTCTAAATGGAATTTTTATTATGTTTTTAACAAACGGTTTCACCAAGTGGTCTAGACTGTGTTATCCACACATTTTCACTATACAGATCGCTATAATGTCTCCACGATAAGGTAATAGCGTCTTTTAGTAAGTTGGCGGGTCAGATTACAGGTCTTATTAAGGTGGGACTATATGATTACGAGGAGGACAGCATCGCGTATAGTAAGCATGTTCAAACCAGTCTTTCTTCGAGCACTGCGTTACTTGAGAGGAAGACTTTCTCTGCGTGACGGCAATGATAATACTATCGATGACAGTACTGCTAAAACAGGATTACTAAACACAGCCTACCAAAATTCCTTCACCAAAGACGACGAACTGAATATTTCAGAATTCGAATAATGAACAGCTGCTACCATGAGTAGCTTAAAAGTAGTAGTGAAACAAATAACTAAAAGAAAGTCTTTTGATCCACACTGTATACCAATTAGGCTCCTTTCAGAGTATGCTGATTGATTGATTTATTTATTTTTTGAGTCCAGGACATAAAATAATTACAAAAACTAAAAAGTATTTATTCACATAACAAATTTGCAAAATTAAATATGTACAGTAGTATTTATGACACAGATGCAGTAGCTCCATACTTATCAATCATGTACAATCGCTCGCTCGATGAAAGATCTGTACCCAAAGACTGGAAAGTTGCACAGGTCACACCAGTATTCAAGAAAGGTAGTAGGAGTACTCCACTAAATTACAGGCCGATATTATTAACGCCAATACGCACATCGTTCTTGTGAAACAAGACTAGGTCTTTACTGACACGAAGTGTTGGGTGCTATTGACAAGGTATTTCAAATTGATTCCGTATTTCTAGATTTCCAGAAGGCTTTTCACACTGTACAACACAAGCGGCTCGTAGTCATATTGATTGCTTGTGTAATTTTGTCTCAGTTATGTGACTGTACTCGTGATTTCCTGTCAGAGATGTCACAGTTTGTAGTAATTAACTGGAAGTCATCGAGTAAAACAGAAGTGATTTCTGGTTCCCCAAGGTAGTGTTATAGGCCCTCTGCTGTTCCTTACCTATACTAACGCTTTAGGAGAAAATGTGAGAAGCTGTCTTAGGTTGCAGATGATGCTGTCGTTTATCGTCTAGTAAACTCATCACAATTCCAAAACAAATTGCATACGATTTAGAAAAGATATCTGAATGTTGCGAAACTGGCAACTGACCGTAAATAAATCAAAGTGAGATCTACATCTACATCCACACTCCGCAAGCCACCTGACGGTGTGTGGCGGAGGGTACCTTGAGTACCTCTATCGGTTCTCCCTTCTATTCCAGTCTCGTATTGTTCGTGGAAAGAAGGATTGTCGGTATGCTTCTGTGTGGACTCTAATCTCTCTGATTTTATCCTCATGGTCTCTTCGCGAGATATACGTAGGAGGGAGCAATATATTGATTGACTCTTCGGTGAAGGTATGTTCTCGAAACTTTGACAAAAGCCCGTACCGAGCTACTGAGCGTCTCTCCTGCAGAGTCTTCCTCTGGAGTTTATCTATCATCTCCGTTAACGCTTTCGCGACTACTAAATGATACTGTAACGAAGCACGCTGCTCTCCGTTGGATCTTCTCTATCTCTTCTATCAACCCTATCTGGTACGGATCCCACACTGCCGAGCAGTATTCAAGCAGTGGGCGAACAAGCGTACTGTAACCTACTTCCTTTGTTTTCGGATTGCATTTCCTTAGAATTCTTCCAATCAATCTGTCTGGTATCTGCTTTACCAGCGATAAACTTTATATGATCATTCCATTTTAAATCACTCCTAATGCGTACTCCCAGATAATTTATGGAATTAACTGCTTCCAGTTGCTGACCTGCTATTTTGTAGCTAAATGATAAGGGATCTATCTTTATATGTATTCGCAGCACATTACACTTGTCTACATTGAGATTCAATTGCCATTCCCTGCACCATGCGTCAATTCGCTGTAGATCCTCCTGCATTTCAGTACAACTTTCCATTGTTACAACCTCTCGATACACCACAGCATCATCTGCAAAAAGCCTCAGTGAACTTCCGATGTTATCCACAACGTCATGTATGTATATTGTGAATAGCAACGGTCCTACGAAACTCACCTGCGGCACACCTGAAATCACTCTTACTTCGGAAGACTTCTCTCCATTGAGAGTGTCATGCTGCGTTCCGTTATCTAGGAACTCTTCAATCCAATCACACAATTAGTCTGATAGTCCATATGCTCTTACTTTGTTCATTAAACGACTGTGGGGAACTGTATCGAACGCCTTGCGGAAGTCAAGAAACACGGCATCTACCTGGGAACCCGTGTCTATGGCCCTCTGTCTCTTGGACGGATAGCGCGAGCTGGGTTTCACACGACAGTCTTTTTCGAAACCCATACTGATTCCTACAGAGTAGATTTCTAGTCTCCAGAAAAGTCATTATACTCTAACATAATACGTGTTCCAAAATTCTACAACTGATCGACGCTAGAGATAGTTCTGAACATCTGTTCGACGTCCCTTCTTGAAAACGGGGATGACCTGTGCCCTTTTCCAATCCTTTGGAACGCTACGCTCTTCTAGAGACCTACGGTACACCGCTGCAAGAAGGGGGGCAAGTTCCTTCGCTTACTCTGTGTAAAATTGAACTGGTATCCCATCAGGTCCAGAGGCCTTTCCTCTTTTGAGCGATTTTAATTGTTTCTCTATCCCTCTGTCGTCTATTTCGATATCTACCATTTTGTCATCTGTGCGACAATCGAGAGAAGGAACTACAGTGCAGTCTTCCTCTGCGAAACAGCTTTGGAAAAAGACATTTAGTATTTCGACTTTTACTCTGTCATCGTCTGTTTCAGTACAATTTTGGTCAGAGTGTCTGGACATTTTGTTCTGATCCAGCAGGTGATCCACATGAGTGCTAAAACCCGGGTTACACGATAACTTAATCAAATCTGAAGGCCGTAAATTCAACTAAATACCTAGGAATAGCAATTACGAACAATTTAATTTGGAAGCAAGTGTTGTGGAGAACACAAACCAAAGACTGACATTTACTTTTAGAATACTTAGAAAATGTAAAAGATCTACTAAAGAGACCGCCTACACAACGCTTATCCGTCCTCTTGTGGAGTACTGCTGCGTAGTGTGGGATCCTTACCAGACAGGATTAATGGAGGACATCGAGAAAGTTCAAAAAAGAGCAGCACGTTTTGTATTATGGCGAAATAGGGAGAGACACCATAAAAACAAAGGCGTTTTTGGTTGCGGTAAAATCTTCTCACGAAATTTCAGTCAGCAACTTTCGCCTCCGAATGCGAAAATATTTTGTTGACGTCGACCTACATAGGGAGAAAAACGATCATTATAATAAAAGAGGGGAAATCGGAGCTCGCGCGTTAGTATATAGGTGTTCGTTTTATCCGTGCGCTGTTTGAGAGTGGAATAATAGTGGTGGTTCGATGAACGCTCTGCCACGCACTTAAGTGTGATTTTCAGAGTATACATGTAGGCCTAGGTGATGAAGACGCCCGTCTAATTATCCTGACCTTCAAAAGGTCAAAGTCACTAAAATCGAGTTTCAAAGTTTCTATTTTTAGAGTCGTTGGCAAAAATGAACCCGGAACAGCTGTTCCAAGTTATATCAACTTCTGGTTGAAGTCACTTTTAAATGTTAACTCGCGATACTGCTTTTACGTGCTGCTGAGACAAGCTGTACACGTGGTAGCGTCAGTCGTGTAACGCCAGGAATGCAGAGCCTGCGGCTGCCGTAATTAATCTCCGCGCTCCACGTTCCTCTAAAGAGCGCACATGCCCGGCCAGAGAGAGGCCGGCGTTAAGTGGAGGCAGCAGTGGGCGGCTGCAATCAAGCCACTGACTCAGCACTCACTGTGGCCTGGCCCGGACGCCCTCACGGCACGGTGCTGGGACCCCAGCTACTGACTGCCGCTGCCAGCGCCACTACACACACACACACACACACACACACACACACACACACTTCAGGGCACACTGTAGGGGGGACTCTAGTCTGTATATGTAAAAAAAAAGGCGAGGGACAGTGCGAACGAACTGCTCCAGGAGGGACACTCACAACTCAGACTTGTATACTGGTCTATTGATCTTCAGCCGGAAGCCGGTATGGTGCAGCTGTCTATGATAGTCCATCCTGTGGCAGTCTCATGATCTCTGAAGGACTACTGGACCTTACATACACTTTAACCTGCTAATTGTCGCAGACTCTCTACAATTCCCGCCCCTACCCGACCACCCACCAATCCCATTCCACACGAACACCTTTCTCTATCCATCAAATTAACAGTCACTAGGGGGTCTGCATGGATGAGGATATCTATAGTACTCATTGATCTCGTGAATGAAAGCCCACGTACCACATGATACACTAACGGAAACAATCTGAACACCGAAAAATAATAAGGGTAATGAAATTTCGGGAATACATTGTCTAGACAACAATAAGTGATCAACAGAATGATATTTTTACTCTGCAGCGGAGTGTGCGCTGATATGAAACTTTCGTGGCAGATTAGAACTGTGTGCCGGACCGAGACTCGAACTCGGGACCTTTGCCTTGCGTGGGCAAGTGCTCTACCAACTCAGCTCACGCCCCGTCCTCACAGCTTTACTTCCGCCAGTAGGAAAGTAGGAGACGAGGTACTGGCGGAGCCTTTGCCTCGGGTTCAACCCTTACTACCGTCCCATGTCCATTTTTCGTATCGCTGGTGTTCGGTTTTAGGAAACCAATCTAAGAACACATTTGGCGACACCGTCTCTGGCATGTCGCTTGAATTTGCGCGTGTCACGGCCTGGCTGGCTAACTTCAATGCTAATTAACTCTGAAAACATGGCGCAAACGTATAGAATTTTTTTTTTGTATCAATTATTTCCCATCATAACCTACCCTGCAATACTAACAATCTTTTCAGACTGCTCCTGGCCACCCACCATATAGAGCGTGCCCCGGGTGAAAGGTCCGCATTCAGAGACATGACAGGAACGACCATTCGAAGCAGTCCAGTAAACATGGGTTTTACAATGCGTACCGTAACAGCTAAGAGCGCTTGTTCACCCTCGCTACTGTGGAGCATCTCTTCTCCTGGAGAAGTCCGTGGCGGCGAGGTAATGTTCGTCCATTACCTGCACCTACCTGTGAACTCGTTGCAGCAGATCGCTGGTAGGAAGGCCGAGAGGAAACCCATCGTACTGCATCTCGCACCACTCTGTATACAACGTAACTTTCTAAGAATTGGGAAAAGGTCTTAATTTTGAATAAAAGGTGGAAATAATGGAAAAACGTCGGTATATTCTGAACATTGATAATGTACACGTTCTCTGCCAAGCCCGTGCAAATCTTAAAAAGTCATGCACAAACCCTTTCACTCACGTTAGCATGTTTACGCCAACTTATTTCCCGAAATCTGAACAGCGACTAAGCACGCATTTTTCTTAAATGAAAATGCTCGCCATACTATTAAGTTTATCGGTGTCTAATGCACTCAGGTTTTTAGACACCGATCTGCTCAGTATGCCACGAGGAATTATTGCCTTTTCTCATACACAAAATTACTGAAAAAATCAGTACTTCCTAAAAAACCACACCGGAATAAATATGTCTTCAGTTTAAAACACTTTTGAAACATGCAGCACAACTAAAAGCGGCAAATTATAACTTCCTTCGGAGCTCACACCACACACGACCGTACCATTGAAATGCTCCGACTCCTTTAGACTGCTGTAAGTAATAGATCTCCAAGAGAAAAGACATGCGAAGAATACTTCGTTCTGACTGGTCAGTTTTCTTTAAGGCCAATAGAAATCCGTTAGTCTGCGCTTTTCATGACTATGCACTCAACACATAACACACTTTCGAACTGTACTTTTCCCGAAGTAAATATTTAACATTCTGATATTTTGTTTATACTTTATTAACTATTTTCATTTGCACTAGAATTAGCTTACCTTTTACCATAAACTTACTGAACATATTATGATACAAAATTCCCCGTCGTCAGTATTCATACTGTCTTAAAAGTTTCTCACACTAGTTCATCAGTAGAACAATGATCTAAATATTTAGACCACATTCACGCATCATTCATACTACTAAAAGCATACACAAAACTGTACGTACACAAATAAATAAAAAAGCTTTCAAGAAATAAACAGAACAAATCATGGAAACATTCTCTTGACCTGTTTCTTGAATGTCTCTGTGCACTACTGGATACTGGTGGTCAAAATTCTTAACTACATTATAATTCTTTCTGTTTAGTCCTGTCCGCTACTGTCCTCTAGCAGATGAAAATCAGAAACTACGTACTCGACTGAACCCGCTTTAGACCATCTGTCGCTGTGCACGCGAGTCATTCTCCCTCGCCGTGCTCGTAGATCTAAGATGTGCATTTTATGGCCAAATGTTTACTGGGAAATTTTTTCTTGTTTTGGTTCATACTACCTCCTCACAAAATATGGAAAACAGAGCTTGCAGTAGAAGAGATTTGCTTCATACTATAGGAGATGAACAAGTGCTCATAGCTCTTAAGATATGCATTTTAGAGCCCATGTTTTTTATACAGTTTTGCTTCGAATGATTGTATCTGCAATATCCCTGAATTTTGACGACATCTCCTGGGACACCCTGTCTATGACGCTCCCTTAACACTTCCTTGCGGTACGACGTAAGGTATTTTAACAGGTTAAGATTTGTTTGAAGGACATCATTACGCGGCAGTGCGGAATTGTATAGAACGATATCAACTAGAAAAGGAGTATGACATAACCGTTGGCGCCGGTTCGTTATTCAATGTAAAATTTTCTGAAACACGGATGATCACAAATGAAGTAACCTTTTAGGAAACCGCTTACCATAGGCGGTGGACAATTAAGGTTTCGATGTAACATTAGAACCGCCCAACTGGCTGAATACAATGTGTCGAAGTGGACACTGTTCGGAGTCTACTGATACTGCCTCGTTCCATGTTCATGCGATGCCCACACACTAGTTGCAACTCACGCCCTGGCGCGCGCACTTTATGAGTGCGCGCGTTGGATCGATCAACAGCTTCCTCTCTTGTGTATTCCTATTTATAGCCACCGAGAAGTGCCATGCGAGGTCTTTCGACTTCGCATTCGAATTTTTAAACTAACACTGCAAAGTATCTTTTCCCTTCCGACAGGGGACGGTTGTCGGATGAGTAATCGTGCGGTCCATGTTTCTACTACGAGAGAATTTTTACGAGCTGTAAAACACACTGGAGTCTGACCGGTTGGCGTACTAGGTGAAACCAGGATCCCTAGAATTTTTTTAAAAAAATTGTGTTGTTTAACTAATACACTTACTGCCCCATTAAGTGTACGAAGGATGGCGCTATTGATATGCGACATTTTTTCACCCACTAGCCCCCCCCCCCCCCCACCGCCGATTCTTTAAAAAAGTCTATGCATAAAACAGCTAATTTTTCAGGTAATTCAATGTTTCTGACATTGTATCTCCTGAACTGTTTATCGCATAACGATATGATATATAAGCTTGCAGGTACATTCAGTGGTATAGGTGTATAATGTTTTCAATATTTACTGTCAACAGAATTTGTAGCAAAGAGGTGATGAGTTAGAAGGCGATGCCGATTGCTGAAGTTATGCTGCATAAACAGCAAAAATTTTGTAAGTAATTTTTTTGCTTTCATTATTTTGTGCGAGAAAAAATTTCGCTCATGCTCAAATACTTGATGAATATACACTCCTGGAAATTGAAATAAGAACACCGTGAATTCATTGTCCCAGGAAGGGGAAACTTTATTGACACATTCCTGGGGTCAGATACATCACATGATCACACTGACAGAACCACAGGCACATAGACACAGACTACAGAGCATGCACAATGTCGGCACTAGTACAGTGTATATCCACCTTTCGCAGCAATGCAGGCTGCTATTCTCCCATGGAGACGATCGTAGAGATGCTGGATGTAGTCCTGTGGAACGGCTTGCCATGCCATTTCCACCTGGCGCCTCAGTTGGACCAGCGTTCGTGCTGGACGTGCAGACCGCGTGAGACGACGCTTCATCCAGTCCCAAACATGCTCAATGGGGGACAGATCCGGAGATCTTGCTGGCCAGGGTAGTTGACTTACACCTTCTAGAGCACGTTGGGTGGCACGGGATACATACGGACGTGCATTGTCCTGTTGGAACAGCAAGTTCCCTTGTCGGTCTAGGAATGGTAGAACGATGGGTTCGATGACGGTTTGGATGTACCGTGCACTATTCAGTGTCCCCTCGACGATCACCAGTGGTGTACGGCCAGTGTAGGAGATCGCTCCCCACACCATGATGCCTGGTGTTGGCCCTGTGTGCCTCGGTCGTATGCAGTCCTGGTTGTGGCGCTCACCCGCACGGCGCCAAACACGCATACGACCATCATTGGCACCAAGGCAGAAGCGACTCTCATCGCTGAAGACGACACGTCTCCACTCGTCCCTCCATTCACGCCTGTCGCGACACCACTGGAGGCGGGCTGCACGATGTTGGGGCGTGAGCGAAAGACGGCCTAACGGTGTGCGGGACCGTAGCCCAGCTTCATGGAGACGGTTGCGAATGGTCCTCGCCGATACCCCAGGAGCAACAGTGTCCCTAATTTGCTGGGAAGTGGCGGTGCGGTCCCCTACGGCACTGCGTAGGATCCTACGGTCTTGGCGTGCATCCGTGCGTCGCTGCGGTCCGGTCCCAGGTCGACGGGCACGTGCACCTTCCGCCGACCACTGGCGACAACATCGACGTACTGTGGAGACCTCACGCCCCACGTGTTGAGCAATTCGGCGGTACGTCCACCCGGCCTCCCGCATGCCCACTATACGCCCTCGCTCAAAGTCCGTCAACTGCACATACGGTTCACGTCCACGCTGTCGCGGCATTCTACCAGTGTTAAAGACTGCGATGGAGCTCCGTATGCCACGGCAAACTGGCTGACACTGACGGCGGCGGTGAACAAATGCTGCGCAGCTAGCGCCGTTCGACGGCCAACACCGCGGTTCTTGGTGTGTCCGCTGTGCCGTGCGTGTGATCATTGCTTGTACAGCCCTCTCGCAGTGTCCGGAGCAAGTATGGTGGGTCTGACACACCGGTGTCAATGTGTTCTGTTTTCCATTTCCAGGAGTGTATTATGGGTATTTTATGCGCCATGAATTACGCTGCCTAGACACACACACACACACACACACACACACACACACACACACACACACACACACAACTTCTAAATGCAATACTTGTCAAAAGTGAAGTGACTAAAACATTGGTGGACCAGACTAGAAGAATCTAAATTCACTACTGGGCCATTAAAATTGTAACACCAAGAAGAAACGCAGATGATGAACGGGTATTCATTGGACAAATATATTATACTAGAACTGATATGTGATTACATTTCCACGCAACTTCGGTGCATAGATCCAGAGAAATCAGAACAACCACCTATGGCCGTAATAACGGCCTTGATACTCCTGGCCATTGAGTCAAACAGAGCTTGGATGGCGTGCACAGGTACAGTTGCTCATGAAGCTTCAACACGATGCCACAGTTCATCAAGAGTAGTGACTGGCGTATTGTGACGAGCCAGTTGCTCGGCCACCATTGAACAGACGTTTTCAATTGGTGAGAGATCTGGAGAATGAGCTGGCCAGGGCAGCAGTCGAACATTTTCTGTATCCAGAAAGGCCCGTACAGGACCTGCAACATGCGGTCGTGCATTATCCTGCCGAAATGTAGGGTTTCGCAGGGATCGAATGAAGGGTTTTAGCCACGGGTCGTAACACATCTGAAATGTAACGACCACTGTTCAAAGTGCCGTCAATGCTAACAAGAGGTGACCGAGACGTGTAACCAATGGCACCCCATACCATCACGCCGGGTGATACGCCAGTATGGCGATGACGAATACACGCTTCCAATGTGTGTTCACCGCGATTTCGCCAAACATGGATGCGACCATCATGATGCTGTAAACAGAACCTGGATTCATCCGAAAAAATTACGTTTTGCCATTCGTGCACCCAGGTTCGTCGTTGAGTACACCATCGCAGGGGCTCCTGTCTGTGATGCAGCGTCAAGGGTAATAGCAGCCGTGGACTCCCAGCTGATAGTCCATGCTGCTGAAAACATTGTCGAACTGTTCATGCAGGTGGTTGTTCTCTTGCAAATGTACCCATCTTTTGACTCAGGGATCGAGACGTGCCTGCACGATCCGTTACAGCCATGCGGATAAGATGCCTGTCATCTCGACTGCTAGTGATACGAGGCCGTTGGGATCCAGCACGGCGTTCCGTATTACACTTCTGAACCCACCGATTCCATATTCTGCTAAGATTCATTGGATCTCGACCAACGCGAGCAGCAATGTCGCGATACGATAAACAGCAATCGCGATAGGCTACAATCCGACCTTTATCAAAGTCGGAAACGTGATGGTACGCATTTCTCCTCCTTACACGAGGCATCACAACAACGTTTCACCAGGCAACGCCGGTCAAGTGCTGTTTGTGTATGAGAAATCGGTTGGAAACTTTCCTCATGTCAGCACGTTGTAGGTGTCGCCACTGGCGCCAACCTTGTGTGAACGCTCTGAAAAGCTAATCATTTGCATATCACAGCATCTCCTTCCTGTCGGTTAAATTTCGCGTGTGTAGCACGTCATCTTCTTGGTGTAGCAATTTTAATGGCCAGTAGTGTTGTTGTGCATGGAGGACGATTTCGATCATTTAAGAACTGATCTCAGAAGAAACGGCTATACAGAGAGGTGAAGACCTGGAGCTTCTAGTGAAAAAGAACCAACTAAAGGGAAATTTTTCCTCCTATTTGCAAAAACAGTCACAGATTGTATCAGCAGAGTACTAAGACGACACGGTATCGGCACAGTGTTTGAACCAAAAACAAAGATGCGCGAGTATTTACACATTGCCAACGACCTACATAAGTTGGTTGCCACAGCAGAAGTATATAAAATCCGTTGCACATGCAGCCAAGTGCACACTGGAACCAAAAAAGAAAGATTAACACTGGACTTAAGGGAAAGAGGAGGAATTGTCTGGGAAACACGTATAAATCGGCAGCAGCAGATAATGCAATGGGACAAGGTAGCCACCAATTTAGTTTCTCCGACACTATGGTTTCATCAGGATCCAGTTATTACTATGTTAGGATGTAGAGAAGAGCAACAGAAATTAAAAATCACAAAAACAACTTTAACGCAAATGGTGGAGGACTGAAATTCGAGAAAGCGCGGGCCTTTGCGCCACATAAAACAAATAGTGCCAACTCTTCCCCGACACAAGCACCTTAACACATATCGGCGTGACTCCACGATCACAGGCAGCATTCTAATGTTGTCGATGTCTTCAGCAATGGAAGACTAAACGTTAGGCAGATAAATATGCCTTGGACCACTGCCTAATGCACATAAACAAATCGCCAATATACGATTAGTACAAAAAATTCTTTCTTTGTCTGTGTAAATAATTTAAACTATTTCTTCGTAGCCGAAAAGGGAAAATCCTGCTAGTGTCATCACATTGCTGGCAATATAGAGCACACCAGTAACACATGAAGAACCTCGTTGCTCTGCAGGGTGATCTGTATGCCTTTGTGGTCACAAATTAAGGAACATACATCACTATTACAACCTCTCTCCGGGCACATGTACACTGGCGACCGCTTCCACCAATCGTGGCAACGTCATTTAATAGCCAGTCATCGACATCTATGGCGATAAACGCGAAAAATACTGTTCTTGTTTTTGTAAATACACTACTGGCCAATGAAATCGCTACACCACTAAGATGACGTGCTACAGACGCGAAATTTAGCCGACAGGAAGAAGATGCTGTGATATCCAAATGATTAGCTTTTCAGAGCATTCACACAAGGTTGGCGTCGGTGGCGACACCTACAACGTGCTGACATGAGGACAGTTTCCAACCGATTTCTTATACACAAATAGCACTTAACCGGCGTTGCCTGGTGAAACGTTGTTGTGATGCGTCGTGTAAGGAGGAGAAATGCGTACCATCACGTTTCCGACTTTGATAAAGGTCGGATTGTAGCCTAACGCGATTGCGGTTTATCGTATCGCGACATTGCTGCTCGCGTTGGTCGAGATCCAATGACTGTTAGGAGAATATGGAATCGGTGGCTTCGGGAGGGTGGATCCCAACGGCCTCTTATCACTAGCAGTCGAGATGACAGGCATCTTATCCGAATGGCTGTAACGGATCGTGCAGCCACATCTCGATCCCCGAGACAAGAGACGGGGACGTTTGAAAGACAACAACCATCTGCACGAACAGTTCGACGACGTTTGCAGGAGCATGGACTATCAGCTCGGAGACCATGACTGCGGTTACCCTTGACGCTGCATCACAGACAGGAGCGCCTGCGATGGTGTACTCAACGACGAACCTGGGTGCACGAATGGCGAAACGTCATTTTTTCGGATGAATCCAGGTTCTGTTTACAGCATCATGATGGTCGCATCCGTGTTAGGCGACATCGCGGTGAACGCACATTGGAAGCGTGTATTCGTCATCGCCATACTGGCGTATCACCCGGCGTGATGGTATGGGGTGCCATTGGTTACACGTTTCGGTCACGTCTTGCTCGCAATGACGGCACTTTGAACAGTGGACGTTACATTTCAGATGTGTTACGACCCGTGGCTCTACCCTTAGTTCGATCCCTGCGAAACCCTACATTTCGGCAGGATAATGCACGACCACATGTTGCAGGTCCTGTATGGGCCTTTCTGGAAACAGCAAATGTTCGACTGCTGCCCTGGCCAGCAAATTCTTCAGATCTCTCACCAACTGAAAACGTCTGGTCAATGGTGGCCGAGCAACTGGCTCGTCACAATACGCCAGTCACTACTCTTGATGAACTGTGGTATCGTGCTGAAGCTGCATGGCCAGCTGTACCTGTACACGCCATCCAAGCTCTGTTTGCCTCAATGCCCAGGCGTATCAAGGCCGTTATTACGGCCAGAGGTGGTTGTTCTGGGAATCGATTTCTCAGGATCTATGCACCCAAATTGCGTGAAAATTTAATCACATGTCAGTTCTAGTATATTTGTCCAATGAATACTCGTTTATCATCTACATTTCTTCTTGGTGTAGCAATTTTAATGGCCAGTAGTGTACTTAAAAAGCGTCCTTCGTTAAATCTTGGAACAGGGCAAATCCCGGTAGTGTTCCTCCGTGCCCGGCTGCCCACCCTACAAGTCCCGAACGCAGACACAGCGGCTACCCCCTCATCTAATACTTGACATAGTGGCCAGCTGGTTCAGTACCCACACGGGAAAGTCCTGTGCAGAGGGTTTGAACGAGCCACTGCAACCTTACGAATATTGCTTACAAGTAAGGGGCGATTAAGAGCAAACGCGAAGCAGGTTTATAGAAAACTAAAATCGTCAATGGCAACTTTTTCCACGAAAATGTTTTTGAAACTTTCTTGCCAGATTAAAACTGTGTGCTGGAGAGAAACCCGAACTCGGGACCTTTTCCTTTCGCGGGCAAGTGCTACACAAACTGATCTACCCAAGCATGACCTAAGACTCGTCCTCACATCTTTATTTCCCCCATTACCTCATCTTCTACCTTCCACACCTCACAGAAGTTATTCTACGTACTTCTTTGTCTCAAGCACGTGTTGGCAGAGTGTAAGCTGCATTTCACTGCGGCCTGCAGTAGTCAATTCGTCCTGCATCAGGCGAGTTGCGGGAAGGAACCAAGACCAACTGTCCTGAAAATGTTACATACACACTGTTATGCCTTTCCGCCTAAAAAGTGCAAATGGTCCAAACATTGCAGCCAAACAATAGTCTCCTGTGGTACACATTCGCGTTTACCGTGCTATCCTCAATAGATACTGGTAAGGACTACCTGAAAAAGTGCCTGTCTCCAGATGAAGCAATGTTTCACATTTCTGGAAATAAGAATCGCCACAGCATTGGAATTTGACACAGGTGAACACGTTCGTGATAGTTGAAAGATTTTTTTAAAACATTTTGTGGTAAAATCTTCTAGAAAGTTATGGGATCAGCTCGTAACTGCTAATGCTCATTTATTGAGATATCAAGGTAAATCAGTTTCGCGATAATAAATCTAATCTTCAGATCGGCTTAGCTGGATTACATTAATCCAGAAACCAATACGATCTCCCAACGTTCTATAATGGATTAAAGTAATCCAGCCAAATAAACCTAAAGATGCGATTCGTTATCGGGAAACCGGTTTATCTTGAGCTCACAATAAATGAGGATTTGCAGCTACAAGCGGATTCTACAACATTTTAGAAGATTTTACCACAAAATACCTTTTAACTGTGCATAGCTTAAACTAAGGTTGCCCACATAAAAAACGTTTACATCCGTGATAGCCCGGAGCTTAACGTTTGGTGTGGCCGAATGCGATATAGGATGACAGGTCCATTTCTCTCGCAGAGAAAACGATAAACGGAAACTGTTTATTTAGACATACACAAACAGCTGCTGCCACCGCAGCTCCAGCTGTCCATCAGTGGTGGTGCACCTCCATATTGGATTTTGACCGTGTGGGATGTGCTGAATGACATTTCCTGACAGCAGGATGGGTCGTGGTGGCTCCCGCACTCTACCTATTTCACGCCTTTTTTTTTTTTTTTTTTTTTTTTTTTTTTTTTTTTTTTTTTTTTTTTTTTTGTAGGGTTACGTCGAAGATCACGTTTACACAAAAGTCAACGACACTGTTACCCTTCGTGCACGAGTCAGTGATCTAATCAGTACTATTGGACTCATCATCGCCCAACCTTACGGGGGTAAAATTTTTTTTTGAAAATATGTTGCTATTAAGGCAATTTTTAAGCTAGAAAACGAAAACCGGTTTTTGGTTTCTGGATCAAAAATGAAATTTAGTGCTTTAGCAACTGTGGAATTTCAACCGCTAAGTGGTAAAATAGTGGTGGGAAGTTTCTTAAAAAATAAATCATTTTTTAAGTACAGGTATTTATAGTGCATTTTTAAAGCTACACGTATGAAAACTGTAATCTTCTTGGTTATGGGAAGAAAGTTTCTATGGAAATATTACCACAAGAATTTAAAAGGCAGGCCGACTCAGCTACCAGGATCGCCTTTTTTTTTTTGCCAGAAGCACTTCCCGAAAAGACCATGCTTCTGTTGCCTTAATAAGTGGAAAAATTTAAAATGTGTTGCAACTTCTGCACAACATAAAAATTCGATTAAAGAAAAACAAAAGAGTCTGTGCAAATCATACACTGAGGTGACAAAAGTCATGGGATAGCGATACGCAAGTACTATATACAGATATATAAAAGGGCAGGGCATTGATGGATCTGTTATTTGTACTGAGATGACCCATCTGAAAAGGTTTCCGACGTGATTATGGGCGCACGACGGGAATTACAGACTTTGAACGCGGAATAGTAGTTGCAGCTAGACGCGTGGGACGTCCCATTAAGGAAGTTGTTAGGGAATTCAATATACCGAGATCCACAGTGTTAAGAGTATGCCGAGAGTATCAAATTTCAGGCGTTACCTCTCACCACGGACAACGCACGGGTCGACAGCCTTACTTAACGAAAGAGAGCAGTGGCGTTTGCATAAGGTTGTCAGTGCTAACTGACAAGCAAAACTGCATAAAATAACCGCAGAAACCGATGTGTGACGTACGACGAACGTATCCGTTACGACAACGCGGCGAAATTCGGCGTTAATGAGCTATGGCAGCAGACGACCGACGCGAGTGCCTTTGCTAACAGCCCGACATGGGCTCCAGCACCTCTCTTAGGCTCGTGGTCATATGGGTTGGACCCTAAACGTCTGGAAACAGTGGCCTGGTCATATGTGTCCTTATTTCAATCGGTAAGAGCTGATGGCACGGTTCGAGAGCGGCGCAGATCTCGCGAAGCAAAGGACTCAAGTTGTCAACAAGAAACTCAAGCTGGTGGAAATTACAGAGGAATCAGTTTGCTGAACATAACATACAAAATCCTGTCAATGACCATTCTGGAAAAACTTAAACCTTACGCAGGAAACATTATTCAAGATTACCAGGCGGGATTTCGAACAAACCGTTCCACAACTGATAATTTGTTTACTATACGACAAATTTTTGAGAAATACTGGGGATTTAACAAAAACATCCACTGTCTCTTCATTGACTTCCAGCGAGCCTACGACAGCATCCACAGAAGTAGCCTCTACAACACATTACGAGAATTTGGTATACCAAGTAAAATCATTAGGATGATACAACTGTGCATGGATGGCTCTCAGGCAGCAGTGAAGTTCAGAGGATCCATATCCCTCACCTTTCCAATGAAAACAGGCTTACGACAGGGAGACGCTCTTTCATGTGTCCTCTTCAACCTTGCATTAGAGAAAGTGGTTCGGGAGAGTAATTTACATGTATTCAATGGTCTCCGATTCGAACACAGTGAAGTAAAACTCCTGGTTTATGCATATGATATAGTGTTGCTGAGTGAAACTGAAGAAGAGCTGAAAGACATGTACAGATCTCTCAGGTACAGTGCCAGCAAAATCGGGCTTTTGATTAACCAAGAGAAAATCGAATATATGGAAACAGGTCGAGTCATAAACCCAAAACCTTACTTTGAAATTGACCAACATTCTAAATTCTGAAAAGTTCTCCAGTTTAAATACCTTGGATCACGTTTCAACAGTAAAAATCATAACAATGTGTGGTGTAACCGCCAGACACCACACTTGCTAGGTGGCAGCTTTTAAATCGGCCGCGGTCCGCTAGTATAAGACGGACCCGCGTGTCGCCACTGTCAGTAATTGCAGACCGAGCGCCGCCACACGGCAGGTCTAGAGAGACTGACTAGCACTCGCCCCAGTTGTACAGCCGACGTTGCTAGGAAAAGTTCACTGAGAATTACGCTCTCATTTGCCGAGCCGATAGTTAGCATAGCCTTCAGCTAAGTCAATTGCTACGACCTAGCAGGGCGCCATTTATCCTTTGCTATGTATCTAATGAAGCATGTACAGTAACAAGACCAATGTCACCAAAGTTAAGTATTCCAGCAGCTACGTACTTTTCTTTATAGCATTCATTACGTATCCTGTTTCAGACCTCACGCCAGCCTGCGTGAGTTTAAGCGCGTGCCTTTCGGTTACCCGTCACTGTGGACTGGCTGTCTTGTCAGTCCACAACACAATGGATATAAATGAAAGAATAGCCACAGTTTCAAGATGTCTGTACTCACTAATTAGCCCACTCAAAAGTAAAGCTTTGTCAATCACCACAAAGATGAAGATATAAAACACTATTATTTGCCCCACAGTACTGTACGGTGCAGAAAGCTGGACGCTTACAAAGAATGAAAGAGAAAAACAGAATGTTTTCGAAAGAAAAGTAATGAGAAAAATCTGGGGACCTGTGTTGGAAAGTGGCATAGGAGAAATCGAAAGAACAATGAAATTTATCAGTTAATGAAGCAACCCACTATCATCCAGAAATTAAAAAGTAGGAGCCTGCAATGGGCTGGACATGTGGCCAGAATGGAAAACAACAGATTCACCAAGAAAGCATTTGAAGGAACTCTCCAGGCAAGATCATTGGACCGACCTCGTACAAGATGGAAAGATGACATAGAGAAGGGCATCGCAACATTAGGAATTTCCGCAGGGTGGAGAGAGGCTGCGAGAGATAGAAGGCGGTGGAAGCAGATCGTTGATGCAGCGCGTGGTCTACAGAGCCTGTGATTGCTGAGAAGGTGAGACTTGAAATGATAGTGGGATTTTATGGACACCTTGCATATGTTTTGCTATGACTGTAGTTTTAAGATACGCCACTTTCTTTAGTGTGCTTCCCGAGGACACCGCGTGACGTAATCAACAGTCCGACCGTACTCTGAAGAACAAGCGAAACGATGCACTTGTTGCAAAGTTGTGGCGTGGTGTCCCCCGCGGCGCGGCGCGGCGCGCGTGCAGTGGCTGCGGCCGGTGGCCGGACGAGGCGTGGACCACGTGGGCCGCGGCACGCGGAGGCAGGGAGGCGGGGGCGGCGGGGGCGGCTGGCGGCCGGAAGCCGGCGCCGGATTGGAGGCGGCGGCGGATGCGGTCCCCCGCTGCCCTTTATGCGACGCCCGGATATCGCGTACACTCGTGCGCGCCGCAAGCGGGCCCCCGGTCACCGCCGCCGCGCCTGACAAGTAGCAGCGTAGTTCGTTCCACCGGCACTGCCGTCGCCTCACTTGCGAAGTAAAGCCGAGCGGCGGCAACTATCCGTTACCCAACGGAAGGATTTTCGCGCCAGGACCACTAAACTGTTACCTAATTTAAGCGATATTTGTAGAGGCGCTGTGAAATTGTCTACTTGACATTTTTAAAAATCTTTAATTGGAAAAAAAACTGCTACTCGCCCCTGCATGTCCAATGGTTCGCATCCAGTAGATAATCCCCCACCCTCTGTGGGAGCGAGGGAGGGCAATGTGACATTTCAGTTGGTTTGTTTAAAAGAGGGGGAGGGGGGTTGGGGGGTTGGTTTTGGGGTTTGATGGGGGCTAAACATCGAGGTCATCAGTCCCCAGTTAAAAACAGACATACTCGTAAAAGGCCTATACAATAAAAGCGTAACCTCTGCACCCAGAGGGAGGGAACACCAAGGGGTACAGAGCTAAAATGAACACCGCAATAACATAAAATAGAGGACACTTAAAAGGAGTAGAGCATACAGTTGACTAGAGTAAAACGGACTACAGTGGTTGATGGATCAGGTAAAAGGTCAACCACTCAACTACAAACGAAGAACCTCCAGCTGGAAAGCGTTGATAGAGGTACCAACACAACTTGTTACCATAAAAGACACTATTTTGGTATCCACGTCACAATTAAAAGTCGCTGGAGTGGGTGTAGCCTGAGAAATCATGCGAGAGCGCCCACACTAGAGTGAGTGATAAAACCCAGCTGCACGGATAAAACGTAAAACTGAGTCAGCTATAGAGGCATGGTCACCTAGAATTAAAGAAAGTGCAGCTGGTAAATTAAAGGACTGGCGCAAGGGGGTTAAAAAGGGGCAGTCCATCAGAAGATAGACCACTGTCAGCCCTGTATCACAGCGACACTTGGCCGGGTTCTCACGGCGAAGGAAATAGCTGTGGGGCAGCCGCGATGTCCAATTCGGAGACGGCAGAGAACAACTGAGTCCCTACGCGTGCTCCTCAAGGATGAGTGCCATACGGCCGTGGACGACTTTACCATGCAGAGCTTATTTGGCGTGTTCAAGACAGATCATTCAGAGCTCCAGACATCGCGGACCTTGCGATGGAGGGCTGACTGGAGGTCTCTTCCCACGAGACCAAGCTCCAGGGGTGGCCTGCTTGGCCAACCAATCGACACGTTCGTTTCCTGGAATGCCGATGTGGCCCGAGGTCCACACAAACGTCGCTGAACGACCACACTCGGCGAGAGCAGAAACAGCATCTTGAATATCGCGCACCAAAGGGTCCCGAGAAAAACACTGGTCGAGTGCTTGCAATCTACTCAGGGAGTCGCTGCATATGGCAAATGACTCCCCAGGGAAGGAGAAAAGGTGAGCGAGTGCACGATAAAGAGCAACCAGCTCCACAGTGAAAACACTGCTCCCACAAGGCAGGGGATGCTGTTCAACGTAGTCGCCGTGGATGAAAGCAAACCCAGTGCGACCATCGACCACAGAATCATCGGTGCAGACTACATCTGCATCGCGAAACGAGGCAAGAGGAGCCAGGAATTGTTGACGAAGACTGGCAGGTGGAACAGAGGACTTGGAGTCGCAGGACAAATCCAAGCAAAGCCGCAAGCGAGGGAGGGACCAAGGAGGGGTAGAAGAAGAGGGCCGGAAGGATCGAGGAAGGGGAAAGGACTCAAGCGACGAGAGAAGGGAACGAACGCGGACCGCGATCGGGAGAACCGACCTAGGCTGCCGTCGTGGGGAGGGGAGTGCAGAAGATGGAAAAAGGAGCCTGCGGTTTGGGTGGTCGGGCGAGGCACGGATGCGGGCGATGTACGACGCAAGCAACTGTTGTCGGCGGAATCGTAGGGGCGGGATTCCAGCTTCTACAAGAAGGCTAGTCACCGGACTAGTGCGGAAGGCACCTGTCGCCAGGGGGAGGGGGAAGGGACCAAACTGCGAGGTCATCGGTCCCTTGTTCCGAAGGAAACAATGCCACAAGGGTGGGAATGAGACAATGACACAATACAAAACAGAATGAAAGGAAAAACCACAACAACGACTGAAGGGCAAACAACACTTAAATGGACAAAAGATGTGATGATGATGAGTTGGGTTGAGGGGGCGCTCGACATCACGGTCATCAGCGCCCTGACGAAAAGTCAACATGAAATCTCATGGGTGGGGACGAAGGCTATCCCCACAGGCAGAGCAGTTTATAACGTACTGAAGTGTGCCGCCCTTCTCCACCAGTTTAGGGATGAGCCCTGATAGTTCACAAAATTTCACCACTCTGTTAACACTGGTATCGGTATCTGCGAGGTCGGTGGGCAGATCTCCAGCGAGACCAAGGGCTTCCCTATTATCAGTATACAGAACACACGAAGCCACAATACGCTGAACTGAAAGCGGCACGCCACAAACTACACAGAAAGGTGGATCCTCCCCCCCCCCCCCCCCCCCCCCGGAGGAGGAAGCTATGTGTGAAAGGGCTATGCCCGATACGCAGTCTGGTAAGCGAAACCTCCTTCCAGCGGCGAGGCTGACACGAAGTCCGCCAAGTTTTTGTGGCCGGTTTGAGTGACCGCAGTTTGTTGTCCGACACCTGCAACTATTCAGTCTCCCACTGACGCATGATGCAACTGTCAGAAAATGTGATATGGCGTGCAACGGGATGGGGCATTGATGGACAGCACCATCCCAACATGTTTCCTTGGCAGATTTATCAGCCATGTCATTACCCTGTAACCCAACGTAGCCAGGTACCCAGCAAAAGATCACCCCGTTGCCACGGCGTTGGAGTCGCTGTCATGGATGAGCTGAATCAGCGTGTCTACCGGATACATTTGGTGACGCACTTACAGTGCACTAAGAGTCGGAACGGACAATAAAACTCGTACGGTGATGTCTGTGAACCCTCTCCAGTGTCATTAGAATGCCATATAACTCCACATCATAATTTGTAAATTGTCCTGGAAGACGCACTTTAAAAACCCTATCAGGGAAAACCACAGAACAACCGAGAGCATTCCCCTGCTGGGATCCATCTGTATAAATAACGATAAAACTATGGTACATACTTAAAATAGACGAAAACACATTTGTGAAAACCATATCTGGAGTACAATTTTTCGGGTACTGTGTCAAGCTTAAGATCACCTTGGGCCTCCGAAGACACCAAAGCGGCAGTGCGTTCCATCCCTGTGTGTGTTTTTATGCTCGAGAGATCCAGATCCTTGAGGCAGGCCATAGCATGTATACCAAATGGCTGGGTCGCCTGGGGCCGATTCCTGAATAGTCGTTCGAAGGCGGGTTGAATCACTGAACTAAATGCCAACGACTGGGGTGACACGGAGATTTTCAGCGCCTGTCTAGCCAAAAGGATACGTCGCCGAATCCAGAGTGGTGGTTCACCAGCCTCTGCACACAGACACTAAACTAGGCTGTTCCGAAAAGGCTCCAGTCGATTTAATTGGACAAAAGGGGTCAAGAAAACCACAAAGACGCAAGAAACAGGTAGAAGAGGTTAAAACAAGAAAGCAGGTTACCATGGATGGCTGACCAGGTGGATAAAAAGGAAAAGCCAGTCACTCTGCAACACATTAAAACCTCCACCCTGAAAGCACTACGGTGGAGGACACACAGTGACAAAGGACATGTGCTAAAACTTGGAGCAAATGAGTAACGCCAATGCGGAGCCGACAGAGAACCACAGAATCCCTGCGAGAGGCGCGCAATAGTCTTCCACACATTCGTAGTTCCCTTAAGGGCACGCAGCTTCTTGTGCGTACTGAGGTTATGCCATTCCGTCTCCCAAAGCCGCGTAATACTGAACGCAGGTCTCTATAAGCGGTTTCCACGTAGCCTGTTTGGCCAGCCCGTCGGCAAGTTCGTTGCCTGCGATTCCGACGTGACCTGGGGTCCCGACAAACACCACTGAACGACTGGACCGTTCCAGGGCATGGATGGAGTCCTGGATGGTCGCTACCAAAGGATGACGAGGGTAGCACTGACCGACAGCTTGTAGGCCTCTCAAGGAGTCAGTACACAGGAGAAAAGACTCGCCTGGGCATGAGCGGATGTGCTCTGAAGAGCACGAGATATGGCCGCCAGCTCTGCAATGAAGAAACTCCAGCCATCTGGTAAGGAGTGCTGTTCTATATGTCCTCCATGAACACAGGCAATGCCAACGTGACCATCAGCCATCGGTGTAAACCACTTCATGGCCCCGGTATATGTCGAGAATCGAGAGGAAGTGACAGCGGAGAGTCGCAGTCTTAACTACTGAGTCGATAACAATTTTGTCGCGCCTCTAAAATAGTCGTCACCACCATGTCGTTATTCTCTGGCAATGTTAATGTGAAAAATGCTAATTTGCACTGTGGTTCGGGATCCACGTCACCAACAAAACATGTTAGACAAGGGCAAGGAAGTGTCCAACTTAGGTTATCTGGAGCCTTCAGGGCTGCAAGGTTATGGTTCAAGATGAGGAGACTAGATAAGGAACACACTGGTGTACCTATACAGACGACACGTCGCCTTAAAAGTTGTCGTTAAGGGACATAAGCTGAATGACTTCTCCCTGACGTAAGGGGGCGGTTGATTGTTTTTAATTTTGTTTTGTTTTAGGGCGCAAAAGCAACTATGGTCACACGCGCCCATGTCGAAACCGTAGAACATGATGACTAAAAAGGAGTTGAAAGCGACTACACGTTAAGACCAATCGGCGGAAAGAAAGACTGCTGAAAACAGGAACTTTGAGAATGGTCCATAAAATACACCATAGAGACAACGCAGGTCTTGAGCTGAAAATTAAATGTCCTTCGACATACTGCCACGACGGATAGAAAGCAAAACGCGGTCGACAGCCCGCGCGTCTTTCGATAAAACGGCTGAAAACTTAGATGACAAACCGGTGAGAGAACGTAAAAGGATAAAGAAAGGGCATTCCGTGAGGAAATGGCAACCATTAAAGGTTCAGGACAATGAGCACAAAGGGGTGGAGGCGATGGCTAAAAAGACAATGCCCAGTATACAACCTAGATGAATGATCTCATGGCGAGAGGTCCGAGAGAAGGTCGGCCAAACAGCTGGGAGAGGTTTAATTCCCCTGAGTTGTCCCCATGAAGGGAGGACCAGTGCTGGTGCCAAACTGACACCACCTGCTGACAGACGGCAACACAATCATCGGAGGGAATGGAAGAACTAGCGGGCCGAAGTACGAGGACTGCAGCCTTGGCAGCAGTGCCAGCGGCCTTGTTTCCCGTCAGACCGCCGTGAACAGGGGACCCACACAAACATCACATTGGCTCCACCAAGAGTGAGCAAGTGACAGCTTTCCTGGACCCGTTGCACTAAACGATGGACGTTGTACAGCACACGGAGGCTCTGAAGGGCACAGAGAGACTCTGAGCAAACGACACAATTGAAAATGAAAAGCCTGTGTCGCCAGAGGAGCTGTTGAGAACGAAACATCGATCGCTGCCGCGGCATGGTATATTTCATAAATGAACACGGTCCTTATCCTAAACCCGCGTGAATTTGAGACTGACTCCTACATGCACATGCAGGAATGAGGTTTCCCAGAACACACTGTCTTCTTTTGCGTTCAGTACACGAACAACAGGCATATACTACCCTTACACTATACAGAAACATACATACATATATACACAGCAATAAGAGATGAAGAAGAATGGGCGCAACTAAATGCATTAACCGACAGTATTTCAGAAACAGTACAAAGAGTAGACGTGGATACGACATAACAGACACGCCTATAAGAAACGTAACAACAATCTCCACAGAGTTGACAGAGACACCCACAGTGACAGCGAAAACAGTGCCACAAGGCAACAGAGGAACAAGAGGAAGAAGACGATGAGATGTAACAGTAAATAAGACATCTAGAATTATGAATCAGACATAGCGTGCCTAAATGCACTGACAAACTGTACAAATGTCAAATAATAGTTAAGGTAAGCGAATCCTACAGTAAGGTGCTAGCAATCCACCCAAGAAAGCACTAATGTTATACACGGATGAGTACGTAATATTAGCACACAGGGTTACCAGTACTATTTCTCCACTACTAACCATAGACTATTTTTTTTGTGACTGGCGGTCAACAGCTATGCTATCATCTTTTTGCATCCTTCTTCAAACAACAAAATTTTATTCGTATTTCAAGCTCAAATTACTGTTTCAAATGTTGCATATAAGAAAATTCAAAAACTACAAAAAGATGACAAACGTACGGCCCGTTTTAAAAGAGCAGGTAACATATCTTTAAATTTGCAATAAAGAAATAAAATAAATAAATAATCCCCTGTAACTGACAAGCAGTGGTTGTCAGGACCATGACGTTCTGTGCTCTGCATCAGACGTTGTGGTATCTGCTGACTGGCCACTTTCTTGACACTATGAAGACTCTAGACTAAGAATTTTGTGGTCGCCGCTCATCCAACAACAACGCGCTGACACTTTTTTTTTTTTTTCAATCTCTATTCGAACACGAAACTTCTGTACCCAACAGCGGCTGCTGCAGGGCAGATTTTCATCTTGTACAGACTGCGGTTACAGGAGGAGAAGAGTTCTCACTGTGTAACACTCGCTCTGACAGGTGATCACCCCATCTTCCATGTTAAGCCACATCCTGATCAAATTACAGAAATTATACAGGGTGAGTCAGGAAGATACGCAAACATTTTAATATGTCATTCTACAAGTAAAACTAAAGAAAAAAGTTCATATAAATATAGGTCCGCAAATGCTTGGTTACGGCCAATAAAAGATTTCGCCTGAAGCAACTTCCCTAATATGAAGTCATCGCAAAACTGTACGAGGTTAAAGTAATCCACGATTTCCATTTATTTTGTTGTTATTGATCTTGTGAATCTAATAAAACATGTCCCAGACGTATATCTGCAGTATTTTTCCAGAACATCCAGAGAGCAAAAAGTAATTTCGTAAACTTTTTAATCTAGTAACTACTTAGCCCAATTTGCTTTTAATTCCAGACAACTGCACGAAGTTTTCAACAGAAGTTGTAAATAATTTAATTTTGATAACTGATGGTAATAACGTTAACTGAAACTGTATGAATGTGTCAGATATTGTGCTTTTATTAATACCATCGCACACGTGACTTCATGTTAAACCGGAAAAAACAAAGCTCAGTGTTACGGAAGTTGTACAGAGTACTTACAATTTCACAATACATTCACAATAAATGTACAAAAATGTCTCCACCGAGTTCAGTGCATTTAGCTGCACGTGTATGAATAGATTTTGCTGCTCCTTTCAGTTTCACAGGGTTGCTCTTAATTTCGTCTGTTGCATTGATAATGGGAGCAAGTAATGCCTCACGCTGTATGCCTTTCATCATTCCCCATACACAAAAATTCATTGGTGTTAATTCGGGCGATCTGGGTAGCCAGAGACGTGTAGCACCACGACCAATCCATTTCTGGGGAAAATATTCATTTAAATGTGTAGTAACGGCTTTGCTGAAATGTGAAGGCGCGCTGTCATGTTGAAAATGCATCTGCAATCGTCGTAGCAAGTGGAACATCTTCGAGCAAGAGGGGCATTTCTTTTCTCCTTCAAGGAATTGTTAAGTACGTCTCGCCATTTAGACGTCCTGGGAAATAAAGTGAATGTTGATTGCACCACACCACACATTTATGCTCAATCGCTGCTGGGAACTGCGTTGCACTGTTGCATGTGGGTTTGGTCTGGAGCAAACGTGCTCGTTATGTAAATGGTTTATACCATCTCGACTAAACTGTGCCTCATCAGTAAATAAAACGTGTTTGTGTACCTTCCGATTAGTATTTAACAAGTTGCTCAACTCCAAGCGAAGGGCAGGATCTCCCGGATGTAATGACAAACTTTTTGTTTATGGTAAGGATACAGAATATTGTACTTCAGAGTACGGCATGCCTTAGATTGTGAAATGCCTAATCGTTGAGAGATAAGTCGTGTACTGGTACCCGGCCTACGTTTAACAGCATCCATAATTTCCTCATCATCGCCTTCACGTATCGAGCGCTCCTACTGATCATGAATGTTAGGTGTAAAACCTGTCTCCCGTAACATTCGAAATACTCCACTAATGGTTCGTGCATTCTGAATCCTCCGAGTTGGATAACGTAAGCGATATTCGTTAACAGCAGCCGTTGCTTTACCATCACATTTGCCATAGACAAGTACCATGTCTGTGTATTCCTCTGTCGTAAATTAAAGCATCCACGTTTCATAAATAATCTAACTACAACAGTTACTGTGTGGTTTCACTTAAATACACTGTTGTGATGTTCTTTCACTGAACAATACAGAAACAGCTCAATAACGATTGCCAACAGTGACAAACGTTTCTACATTCTTAATGCAAAGTGAACAAATTTACTTTGCTTCTCTGGATGTTCTGTGAAACTACTGCAGATACACGTCTGGGTCATGTTTTATTAGATTCGCCAGACCAGCAACTACAAACTAAATGGAAATCGTGTTTTACTTTAACCTCGTACAGTTTTGCGATGACTTCATATTAGCGGAGTTGCTAAATTTCATGCAAAATCTTTTATTAGCCGTGACTCCGTAACAACACATTTGCGGACCTATGTTTATGAACTTTTTCCTTTAGTTTTACTTGTAGAGCAACGTATTAAAATATTTGCATATCTTCTTGAATCACCCTGTATATTGAAGTAATTAATTGTAAAAATGAACGCTCCCATAAACGCATGAATTGAATAGGCAACGCACGAAATACATGATTAAGTTGCGTTGCGGTATACTACACATGATTTGTACAAGGATACGTAACCTGTTGACTTTTTATAATCAGCCCTACGTGACAATGTACGTACCGTATTTCGTACTATATCCCATTGGTAAGGTAATTACTGACGGCCCGTAATCCATGCAGGCAAGAGCTGGACAAGAAATGACCCTTCCTTCGTCTGCAAGGATGTGTAAGACCGTCATGCAAAAACGAAATTAAAGTAGGTGTACTAGCCAAGATACAAAGGAATGACCGACACACAGCTGCGTAGTGGGCAGTGATTTACATAAATGGGGAAAGTTGAAAATTTGTGCCCGGACCGGGATTCGAATCCGGGACTCCCGCTCGCTAGGCAGATGCTCTGAGCACTTTTTATTTTTATTTTTTTAATCTCATTTTGTTCGATATTGTTCGTTGCATCTGCTCGGGGCGGACGTCGTAAGACATCCGTTTGAGTTCGTTGTTGATCGATTAACTCAGTTTTTTTATTACAGAGGGAGCTAACCCTCTGACCGAACACGCTGAGCTACCGTGCCGGCTTACCACTAAGCCATCCCGACACTGTAGGCATCGCAACTGCACGGACTACCCTAGCACGCCTCCCGTCAACCGAATTTCTTAACTTACCCACACACTACTGACGTAGTGTCCCTGCCCATTATTCTCATCCCGCAGCAGTTCGAGCATGGTGTGCATGTGCACCGAACGGACCTCTGGCTGGCAGCTAAATGTCGGTCATTCCTTTTTGTGTTGATTTATGATGGCTGCAGGATCAAGAATGGTGTCTTCTTTCGGACATGGCCGAAAGAACATACACCACATACAGGGCGATAATTATTGAACTATATGAAAAAAAACGTAAATTAGCTACAAACTACGGTGTGCACATACTTTACTCATCATGTAAACATTACTACAGATAATCGGATTTAGGTTATGACATGTTCGATATGCCTATTATTGCGCCGCAGACGAATAGCAAATAAGAGTGGGAAGCATCTGGGATTGGATATACATATACTGCGAAGAAAGTTCCTAATCTAACAGTCGTCGATAAAAATACTGCAAAGAAGTGACCTTAAAAACTGACTAGGTTACATCGACATTAAGAAAGAGGTACAGGATAGGTCGACAAATATAAAAATTAAGAGGAGATTTTAATTCGCATCGGATCGAGAACAAGCGCGCGGCTGATTGTGAACGACACTCAGATAAACCTTCAGCTTAGCCTATATACTCGTACTAAACTACTTATACAACATCGTAAATGAAAACTAAATAGTATGAACAAAAAAAATGTACATATTCAAAGCCACTGACGATGCCTTTCAAAGAATAATGGTGGAACGCATATGGCACGAAAACAATGTTTCATTCAGCCTTCATTAGACGGTCCTAATGTAAAAATTGTCGATATACTGTGACACTCATAGATGTTTAATATTCGAGAAGTAACAGTGCACAATTCAGACCACCGACGAACAAACACAAGATTGATCTGTGCCATACCTAGACATAGGGGATGGAAAATGGCAGCACAACTTGAATAAAAGAAGGGTGGATGGACTGGCGTAAAGACTTGCATGAAACCATTCTTCAGACTAAAGACGACAGCGACAACTGCTACTACTATTTACACCTACTCTCAGTTTCAAAGATAACAGTTTATCTACGGATGAGTTTAGGAAAAACATTGCCGATTTTTTCATGGTCGCCTCTAATATGGACCGTGATTTATTCAGTAATACGAAGTGGCTCTTAGGCTTGGGACAAGTACTGATTTGAAAGGCTCGACTGATACGTTACATACCGCTTCGCCAACTTTCAAGTAAACCGTAATCTTTCAGCAGAATACAGACTTCACGCTACGCTACACTGTCTTGTCACCACCACCCTCCTATCAAAACCCAATGTAGAAACGAAAGAAGTATCAGTGTTCCGTTTGCTTAAACACGAGTTGACGCGTCACATTAAGTAGCGCCTACGTTATGGGACGAAGTCGACAACCAGTATCATCAGTTCCAGTCTGCTGAAAAACGCGAGCCATGGGCATATTCGTTTACTGTTTGTGCGTTACTATTTTCCAGTTTTTGTCTAAAATATGCAAGTTTTGTTTGTTTGGAGGCATTAATAACAAGAAAGTCCTCGGATTGTGTTTCGCTAATGTTTTCACGCTCCTGCTGATATCAATCGTTGGTCGTTTCCAATGGTTCGTTATCAATAACATTTAAGGATGTACCAAGTTAGTAACAATATTCCCCCCCCAAAAAAAATCTCATGCATCTACACATCAATATTTTCTGTCTGCGTGAAACGTATTTGAAAGTTGGCTGACATCTTGCGGATAACCAACTTGTAAATTGCTGGTTGAAGTCATGTTTGCTGGCGTTAAATTCTAATTTCAACACATAGTGATATATTTAAATAGCAATGATTCCGGATTATAGGAGAATGAGCACTCCTAGGCTCAGTTCTAACAAGCAAGAAACCTTTGGCGATTTCTAGAGCACCGTTTTCAGCTAAGAATCTCCAAGGATACGCACATAGTTGAACAATTGTTAGACGAGCAGCTATAATTACAATTATTATTTTAACTTCAGTTTCGGTGACTGCGAATGCCAGTCCGATGTGTAAAAAAACGCGCAGATGAGATGCATTCAATGACTGCCACTAAAAGCTATTGGAGCGTGCGGTTAATTTGTATGGCCTCAATAGATAATGGATATCAAAATTTATTTTTATCCCTTAAAATTCAAGTGTTTGCCAGTATCCACACCACGCCCTTTTATTTACCTTGAATTGTATGAAACATTAAGCAATAATTGTGAGGTCCAGTCTTTGTATTGGGCTGTGACGATAATGCTTTCGCAGAGATGCCGGATTCGCATAAACGCTCAGCTTTGGAAATTATCCTGTAGATAACCGCTGAGAAAACTGCTAAAGAAAAAGAAAGACATTTTACGTAGATTGTGGAATTAATGCTCAAAACAATCCAAAGTGCAACGAATGCACGTACGCAAGCAGTAGTATGTTGCACACATAGATGACATTTCGATTACTAGAATATTCGAAAAATTTCAGTGACCGAAGCAAATTTCACGACTGGCAGCGTAAACAAATTGGCTAATCTGTTCTGTTTCAAACAATACTACGCGGCGGAGTGGATGTCTGACCTCAACAATAGCACGCGTCGTGAATTCAAGCAGCCGGTACTTTCCACAAATGAACTGTCGACATGAAAGCATTCTTGAAATGAGTAAAAATTACCGGAAACAACTTCTCACCCGCACATTATAAACTGCCATCAAACCATCACTGCCTATAAACTTTTTAGCGAGGAAAAATTTTCCAGTATTGTTCTCAAAAATGGAAAATATGAATTGCACTACACTAGGCATGAAACGCTATGTGTGTGTTATGGATTGAAACCACTTCGAAGCTGCAGGGAAAGCATTGAAATGGTTTTTGAAAGCAGTTGAGAAACACCGGCCACTCCGTAATTTACACTGGCGCACAGTCTCTCTAATGGAGAAATGGCACAACACAATTTTATTTCATCATATACTTAACAACTTTACTGTTGAATTATTCTATGACAGGAGATACTTAGAGGACGCGTAATTATTTAGATCAATGCCGGTCCTGCAATAATGCATGGTCCTGCAATAATGCATCGAAAACATTAGAGACCTTTGGATACGTTAATACCCACTATACGTCAAACGACTGATTCATAATTTAGATCACAACATAGCTTATCTCACTACAAATATTAAATTAGAACATCTTTTCAAGTATAAAGGTAATAAATGATCGCGTACCGACGTTCAATGATTCTGTTCACTTGACGCATCATACACTGCTGCTTTTGGTGTAGAATTTAACTAAAAAAATAATATAAACATTATGAAGCCTGCAAGCGCACCTTTAACAACTTAAACATTAGTTATTGGTGGAAATATTTACTTACCAACCAACATACCACGGCTTCTCGCCTACTTCTAGTTTGACTCTTGACTCAGGCATAGAAAATACTTCTTCTAATGTTTTGAATTCAGTCTTGAAAGTTAAAATCTGGCACTCATCCTCTACACTTTCGTAAGCACCATCAATTCTTTGATATAAGTCTCTTAAAAAATGAAAATCAAACGTACGCATTGCAGGCCATTTTGAGGCAGCACCTTTCATTAACATCGGTCTGGAACTGTACGCATAGTTCTTAAATTTTTCTCTAGTAATATTGTGAAATACAAGCACTTCCTTCACATCCTTACACATTTCACAGTCTGTGATAGGTCTAGTAGCTTCCCAAACAAAATAATTGTTGGGTAAAATACATCGTATACCGATGGCACTCTGCACGATGTATTCTACAAATGGTATTTTCAGTACAATACTAACACACGCAACAGCAACAAGTGTTACTAAAATAAACAAACTGTGAGGTCTAAGTAGTGCAGAGCCACCATCACTTTTCGTCCTAGTTTTCCTATACGTCAAGTTTCTTAATTCGTCTATGTGTATTCCACAGTCGATCAAGTTCTGGTTCAACGCAACAAACTTTTCATACACTATTCGCTCCGCATCCGAGTCTCCTTCGTGGTCCTCATCGCTGTTGTTTACAGCCATGTTACACGCTTCATAGTGACGTTTGACCACGCTCGGCGCCGAGTAGTTTTGAGTTTGACGTTTCACATCCTACTGATAATGTAATCGATAGCTATCGACTGTATCGATAACGAATGGTAGTAGCGATAATCATCGAAAGTATCGATATTTGACATTTCGTACTCGATTTACAGAGAACAGCTTTTAATAACTTTATTGTATTAAAATAATAATTTCTCCATATAAAAGTTATCACTTTCATGTAAGTTCGATAGTTGAAGTTATAGTGTCCCACCATATTTTTAAATCGATATATTTCAAAGACGCTCCTCCTCTAACTTGTCGGGTTGTTTTTTTACTTACACTGCCATCTGTTGGTCAATAACTAGACTAAGGCCGGTATTACACTATCAAATTTCTTTGTCAAAGATTTGATCAAAGATGTGATCCAATATTCCGTCCAATATATTGGACAAAGATCTTTGACGTAGCGCTACGAGGGGTATTACACTGTCATCAAATTTTTCGTCAAAGTTCAAGATGGCTGACAACAACTTGTTATTAACCGCAGCAGTTCTACGTACTCCAATTGCATTGTGTGCACATGCGGAAAAGAAGTGGGGGGAGAAAATGGAACCATACACACGAGGTTGACAGTCTTAAAAGTCCTGGGATTACAACTTGATAATAAATTCAGTTGGGAGGAGCACACCACAGAACTGCAGAACGCCTTAACAAATCTGTATTTGCAATTCGAGTGTTAGCAGACATAGGCAACATAAAAATGAAAAAGCTTGCATACTTTCATTGTCATATGGGATAATATTTTGGGGTAAATCTTGAAGTCAAACAAAAGTTTCCAAGGTCCAAAAGCGTGTAATACGTATTATTTGTGGAGTAAATTCACGGACCTCCTGCAGAAACCTCTTCAAAGAACTGGGTACTTCAGATTCTTGCATTGGTACGGGGGAAAATAAGAAAGAAAATGAAACTGTTGGCGGGCCAGAAGTACAGTGAGACTGTCGTTTGGACGTACGAGATTTGCAGGTTAGCTTTTTTGTTTTGTATTTCATGCCTAGATACTTCCGTAGAGATATTGTTGCATGTGGATCATTATATGTAATGATTATTACAATACATGCAACGATATGTTTGTACAGTTATCTAGGCATGAGAAACAAACAAAAAAAACTATAACTCTCGTAGGCCCAAATGACAGTCTCACTATACTTCCGGCTCGCAGGTTAACTACTGCCTCTCAGTATATTTACTTCTTAATAAAATTTGTCGTAAATAATATATCTCTTTTTCCAACAAACAACTCAGTTCATACATACAATACCAGGAACAAAAATGATCTGCACAAGGACTTAAAAACACTTACTTCAGTTCAAAAAGGGGTCCACTACTCAGGAACACTCATCTTCAATAATTTGCCAGGAAACATAAAAAATTTAGTTAGAAATAAAGATCAGTTTAAAAGGAGCCTGAAAGACTTACTACTGGCAAACTCCTTCTACTCCACTGGCGAAATTTTTAATAGAAACAAATGATGTATTTATTCATACTATTAGTATTTTTATTTCAGCTTAAAAAAAATCGACATGTTCCACATCCACGAGGATCTCCTCAGCACGGATCTATGGAACGAAAAACTAATCTAATCTGGGTGAAGCCGTGGGTTTTACGACGACACGATAAAAGCATTCAACAAAACTTGTTACGTGAGCTTACAGTGGAAGACGTCAAGTCGTACATCAATTACTTAAGAATGGATGAGCATACATTTCTGTATGTGCTCAATGAAGTGTATCCTCATATCACAAAGCACAATTTTCACTTAAGAACTGCTACATCTTCAGAAGACAGGCTCACTATAACACTCCGATTCCTTGCTACAGGAGAGGGTTATGTTATGTTAGGTTAGGTTAGGTCAGGTTAGGTCTCCAATCTTCTTAATCTATTTTTTATTCAGGGTGCCTCACGTTGTAAAGCGCCTGATAAGCTTCAGACATCTCTATTAATTCTGTAGTTGTCGGCACACACCAATTGTATTTACCGGCAATGGTTATAAAAACACTACAGACGACAGAACGCTGCAGCGATGCTAGCGCTCCGCGTGGTAACATATCGCATTGCAGTGAACAGAAGACAAGCGATTTCTTTGATCAAATATACGGCCTCGGCCTAGATTTGATCAAATATTGGACGACATTTGTCAAAGATCCCTATTACACTATCAAATATCTTTGACAAAGATATTGGACAAAGATATTGGACAAAGAAATTTGATAGTGTAATACCGGCCTAAGCAAATATCTGACCATCTGTAGACTTGTACTCATGTTTCGTACGGTCTTCTTGTTTCCTCTAAACGAATTTTTTCCGTACTCCTGCGTAGAAAATAGACAGTAACAAATCAGTCAACGTTAGAGCTACATAAAAAGTATAACAATGATTATTAGTTAGAGGGTTTGAAAATAACGTAGTATACTGTAACAAGATTTAAAGCCTTGTGTTGTATGGAAAGAATAATTGGAACATGACATTAATATGGGTGCGATGTATAACTAGCAGTTAAGTACCAGAGCCAGAATGTTCGAAGGACTGTGTTTCATACCTTAAACAGTCGTCTCTCTTCATATTCCGCTCACGCGCGGACTAGTGCGAAAAATACTGGTATTGTGTATGTCCATTTGCGTGTTAATCTCTTTCGTATTATCCGTAGACATAATTTACGATGGAAGCTGCAGAATTGCTTTTCATAGTACCCGAGATAATGATTCTCTAAATATCCTTCAAATAGCGAGACAGAAATTGACATTCTACAGCTGTGGAAATATAGCTACTGTAGGGACAGTGTCTATTTTCGTTTGATTCACAAACAGGAACTTAAAGCTGACGAGTAAACATAGTGAATAGCTCTAGTTCCCAAATCAACACAGCGGTGTTTCCCAATGTCTTTAATACGGCTGCCCAAAAACTCCTGGTAAACGAAACGTTTTAAAATTAGTTACAGAATTCTCGTTTACTTTGCATGTTAACATCATAATTATAAACGCGTCTACGCGTTATTGGTAACATTAATGATGTCATATTCTTTCGTAAGGTATGTTTTCTATGTTGAAGTGCGTGCAATAACCGCGCAGGAAACGAGTTAATCCGGAAGCCAGAGACTGATAAGTGATAAGTATGCCACCACCTGTCACCAGTTGCCGCTTGACGACTTCAGTTCGTGGTCGTATGAATAGTTTGTGTTTTACTGTGTGTTCTGATTTTTGTTAAGTTAATCGTCACTGGATCCTTTCATTTCGTGAACTCGTTATCAAGTTAAGGCACTTCTGATACATTCGTCAAAATGCTCGTGTTATGTAAACCCTCTGGTATAGTTTTGACGTCTAACATGCGGTAGAGAGAGGTACAAAAAAAAGCAACGTAAACAGGCAAACAAACAACAAGGTGACAGTAATAAACATAAGTACCAATGTATTTAGCACAGACGATGCTCGAGTACGAAGACGACTACTTTTTAGAAGAAGACAAGATGTAAGTGTCTTTCCTATTCTTTCAGTTAGCTAAGTACACTTGACAGGCGGAACACATGTCCACATTAATAAGCCACTTTTAAAAAGGGATAAAAAGCGCGTGTTTTTTTTTTTCAAAAACTGCCACGAATTCCACTTGTATAAAAACCGATGTATCCAGAATAAAATAAAAAGTTTTCAGACACATCGTGCTGTCATTAGTATTTTTAATTACCAAAGTCAGGAGGATGCTATTGATTCTTGAAATTAAAAAAGGAGAGACCTAAGTAAAACATAATTGCAGTTCAGCTGACATTTATTTGGTTTTTATGTTTTGTTAATGATTTTTGTATCATATTAGATAAGGAAGGCGTCCACAAATGGCTGAGTACTCACCTATTTTGAGAGGGCTCTATGGTGGTGTCTTCAGTGATTCCGACGAGGAAGACAGTTATTTTGGTACCATGGAAGATCGCATGTATGTTAACATTTTGTTTTTGAATTTTGTTTTATTTATAGTAGAACCTTTTCGTTTTGTCTTTTGCTTTCTATGGTGATGGGTGATTAATTTCTTGTCTCCAAAAATGTGTCTCCCTCGTGCTTACAGAAATGGAAAAAAAAGACAAAATAGGGATCACTTTGAGAATCTGTCAGGAGTTAAGGAAGGTCATTTTAAATCTCTCTGGTTAAAAAGGCAGTAAACCAGTTACAAGTCTCAAATTGCATAGTTATTGGTATTAGCAAATGTTTTATTTTCATCATTTTTTTTAAATAAATAAACCTTGTAATGAAACGAGAATGTTAGTTGATAAACACACATTTCATTAGTTTTATTGGTAGTAATAGGAATAAATTATTTGTGAAAATATTTGTTGGCCATTTTCGTAGATTTTTTTTGTCTGGAATTATTATTTGATACAGTGCCTCATTACTGATTTTCTTGAACGTGTCAGTTTCATCCAAACAGTGTGTTGTTGCTATTTTCAGTCCTAATACTGTTTTCAAAGCTATTCTGTCATGTGCAAGAGTCTTCATCTATGCATAACTGCTCCAACTACTGTTCTTGCAACTGTTTACTGTAGCCAAACCTTGCTCTGTTCCAGGAATTATTTCCAGTCACCCTTGCCCCAGTTACCAAATTAACTATTCCTTGATGCCTCAGGATGAGTCAACCTTTTCCTTCATTCAGTCAAGCTGTGCCACAAATTTCGTTTCTCTTCTTTTAACAGTCTGCTACAAAATATTCAGACATAGTGATGAAAAATGAAATTTGCCTTTGGCTTCTAACTGGCTTTCGAAATATTGCACAGAATATGGTACTGTTCATTGCCTTTGCAGAAAGCTACTTAGCTTAGACTTCCTCTGTTGTTATAAGGACGATTATCGGTGATCATTTCTCACCGCTGTTTATGCCAAATAGCTTCATCATACATAAAGAAACATAAGAGTAGTCTAACAAAAGAAGTATGGTACACTTGACTTTGGTTTCATCTTCATTGTTTTATAAGATCTCATAAAAATACTCCAATCTTGTAAAAGTTTTTGCATACTGTCTTCAAGGTAAACTGAAAATAGGCTGGATGGGATTGCCTCGTTGGGCTCATCCAACGGACTGTAAATAAGAGTCACCAATCAAGATACTACATGTTATTATAAAACTTATAATTAAAAATTAAGCTTTTACACGAATCTAGGTACAAACATATGCTCTACAAAAAATGGAAATATGGTTTACATAATGTGGCTTTCTGTATGAAATTTTACCAAATATGTCATTTGTAAACAAAATAACAGAAAACATTGATTTGGTTTTTAATTATAAAATAAAGTTTGGTGCTAATATTACATTGACTCTTGGTCTAGTAATTAATAATATGTAACAACTGTATCAAAAATAAATAATTTATTAGTGTGTTTTCAGGAATTGCAAAAGTAGGTTTACATAAAATAAAGATAATTTCAATTCTGATAGGAAGTCTATTTAAGCATGACTATTATAAACCCATGTTAAAGTGAAACCAAGATGGGAATGTTAGCAGTAGTTTACAACGTGTGTGTTCTATGTGCAGCCTCTGTATTGGAATGTGCATCATTTCTGGCATTGATCACTTCATTACATTGTTTCCTGGTCTGCTACTTTACAACCTCATTAATTCAGTCCTGTTCAGTAGTTATCTGATTTACCCATCCATTCTTCATCATATTTCTGTAGTACCAACCATATTTCAAAAGCTTTTCTTCTCTTATTGTCTGAACTATTTATCACCCATTTTTCACTTCCATACAAGGCTGCACTACATACACAAACTTTCAGAAAAGACATTCTGATATGCTTAATTTTATATTTGATGCTAAAAAATTTTTCATTGCCTGAAAGCTTTTTAACTATCGCCAGTCTGTACTTTATGTCCCTTTACTTATGCCTTTGTCATTTATTATTTATTTTCTAACGGTGGAAAAGCCATGGTGGAATAATGACAATATTATGAAAAGAATAGATTACTACTCATCATATAGTGGAGATGCTGAGCTGCAGATGAGCACAACAAAAAGACTACTAAGCATGTAAGCTTTTGGCCAGAAGGCCTTCTGAAATAGACTACACACACACACACACACACACACACACACACACACACACACACACACACACACACACACATATTCACGCAATTGCAGCTCACACACACGACCACTGTTTGTGGCTTCCGAGTCAAGACTGTGAGCAACTGCGCAAGATGGGAGAAGCAATCGGGATGGTGGAGGTAAGGAGGAGGCTGGAGCGGGGAGGAGAATAAAAGTGGGTACGGGTAGGGGACAGTAATGTGCTGTGTGCGGGAGCATACAGGGATGAGGTAGAGAGAGGGTAGGGCAGCTAGGTAAAGTTAGGAGGTTAGACAGAGAGCGGAGGAGGAGGGGGTGGGGCGGATGGAGAGAAGTAGAAAAACTGTGGGTGCACTTGTGGAATAGAAGGCTGTGGAGTGGGAACAGGTAAGGGGATAGGTGAATGAAGGACAATGACTGATGAAGGTTGAGGTCAGGAGGGTTGTGGGAAGTTAGGATATATTGCAGTTCAGAAAAGCTGGTGTTGGTAGGAAGGACCCAGGTGGAATAGGCTGTTAAACAGTAATCATTTTAATTATGCCAGGTAGCGTGATCAGCAACTGAGTGGTCCAGCTGTTTCTTGGCCACTTTGGGAAGGGTGGGGAGGATGTGAGTGAGACATTCCTCATCAGAGGACAACAAGAGGCCATTGAAACCATGGCAGAGAATGTGTACCCTGCTATGCCTCCCCCTTCCTGCCTAGCCTCCTCCTTATCCCCACCATCCAGATTGCTTCTCCTATGATGCACAGTTGCTCGCATTCTGGCCTTGGCAGCCACAGATAGTGGTCATGTATATGTGAGCTGCATTTGCATGAATTTGTGTGTGTATGCTGCCTGTTTCAGAAGAAGGACCTTCTGGCTGAAAGTTTATATGTTTAGCAGTCATTTTGTTGTGCCTGTCTGTGACTCAACATTATTTATTTTCTTTTGGTCTAATCTAATTCTCTCAGTATTACCAATTTAGTTTGACTGCATTCTATTAAGCCTCTACCCCCTTCATTTTTGTTGAACTTCTTTTCAAGATGCTACCCATTCTGTTCAACTTGGCTTTCAAGTCCTTTGGCAACTCGCGACCTGCCATCCTGTACAGGATGCTGAGCCCTAACACTGACGTACCACTCACAGTCAGCTGAATGAGTAGTGATGGATCCTGCAGTTCATAGTATCCACAGGCAAGAACAGTACTTGAGGTACCTTTGATATCTCTGGTGCATGACTATTGGGAGCTCCCAAGCACTCCCATTCGCAACAGCTTCCAATCATTTGATGGTAGTCAGGGCAATTTCCAGCTGCTTTTGAATGTTAACTAATGCATCCCATGTTTGAGAGCAGCACTCGCAGTGGGACTCCAGTGTGGTTGGTGCAATGTTTTACAGACCAATAAACAAATAACTTTCTCTTTAAATTTGTTAAGCTAAGATATTCCTTATTTTCTTTAAGAACTGAAACAATTAGTACTCAAAATATTTCTGTTAAGACAACATAAAAACCTGGATTGAAAGTTACTAGTTTCAAGAAACATTTTCGAGGCTATAGACACCATCCAACTTAGTGTACGATAAGTGCAGATAATATACGATCCTATTGAAAGGAAAAACTGGTTGTAACACAATATGTTAGTTACTTAGTAAATCAGAAATGCCAGTTTACTATAAAATAGATTATGCCCACTACAATTGCAAGTTCTGAAAATTCTCAGAAATGTGCATCTATTCATGCTGTTGCATAAGAAAGTTCTTGGTGAACTATTTTTTTTACAGTGACCATAAATCACACACACTGATTTGCAAAGAAATAAGTTACCGACAATGAATGTGACTTACTCCAGTCCTATCACTGACATCTCATCGCATCAAAGGCAGGGCCACCTGTGAAAGCAGCCTTGTAATCTGCAAATGTAGCTGCAAACACTGTGCCACTTTCTATGTTGGCATGATAACTAATAAACTGTCTATCTGCATGAATGGCCACTGCCTTACTCTGGCCAAGAGTCTGCTTGACCCAGTTCTGGAATATGCAACTAACACAATTTGCCTCACTGTAATGACTGCTTCATGGCTTGTGCCATCTCATTTCTTCCCACCAACTCCATCTTTTCTGAATTGTGCAGGTGGCAACCTCTCACTACACCGTATCCTTCATTCCCATAACACCACAGCCTCAGACTTTACACCCACACACCCTTTCTATTCCGCCATAAAACTGCCTCCTAGCAGCTATATCCTGTCCCCATAATATCACTGCACGCTCCCACCGGCAGCACTAGTGTCCAGCTAGGTTGCTGCTCTCGTCAGACGCAGTGACAGTTGAGCCTTAGTGCCGACTGACAGTAGTAGTGTGTGTACAAGTTGCTATTGTTCTTGTTGTTGTGTGAGTCTATGATTTCTGTTTCTGAAGAATGACCTTGTTCAAGAGCTGAAAATATTTACAGTGTTCTTTTTCATCGTGCCTATTTGTGATCCAACACCTTGTCTGTGTGGTGAGTAGCAGTCTAGCCTTTTCATATTATTAAACAATGCAAAATCCAGGATGGATTTTGTTGTGCCTATTGCAACTCAATATCTCCACTGTAATGTTGTCATCTTTCCATATTATTGGTATTTCATCAACCTGCTGGAAATGATTTTCGGTGGTATTAACCAGATAGATGGATTTCACAGCATTAGTGCTTTAATGCTTCAGGCAAATAAAAAATATTTTCTATATCAGTTCAGCAGTTCAGCCTCATAAGAACCCTGAAGCTCAGTGTCAGAGTGATTTGTTGTTATGCATCATATCTACCACTCTGTGACATTTTTTGTGTGTTTTCAGAACATAAAATGTAAATTTCCCTTTTTTGCCATGTAAAAGATTCATCTGTTTTCACACAGTATCCTGACACAGATAAAAACTTTTTGGTTTTGATGGAGTGATGGATTATCTCTAAGCAGACAAGTTGTATGTTATGTGTTATGTTTCTGGGTCTCAACCAAAGTATTTTTTTAAACACATGTCATAAATTCAGTGTCTTGAGAATTAAGACTTTGCTAAACACGCACTTACAGTGTACCGTGGCTTTTACATTGTGTGCTGCTGTTGGTAATGGTTTGCGTGATGAATGATGGGAAGTGAACACAGTGAATCATGAGTGAGATGTGGGTAGCTAATCATAGGGCTCATTCATATTTTCTGTGATTCAAAAAAGAAGTTAGCTGGTATTTTGTTTCATTTGCAGCAATTTAAGCTGTGCTGTTAGGTCCCAACCAAATTCCAACCTCAGAAATTGTGACCTACCCAGAAAAAAGTGACATATTTGTGACAGCCAAAATTATAAGATTGAGAGATTCTTACTGGGATACTATCACCTAATTGGCCAAGAACAATGATAACAAACTGCCAGCACCAGCACAATGTGGAAGATCCGTGGTATATTGTAAGTGCGCTTTAGACAGGACTATATAACAAAACAAGGGATTCAACAGGTAAAGGGAGAAACAACACATTTACAACATAATATTTATCCACTATTCAGTGTGCCATTATAGCTGTCTATTCACCCATCATTAAGTAGGCAGCTTTGTAGGTAGGGGGATTCTTGCACATTTCTCAGCTCTAAATATTTACATGAAATTACTTGGATTGAAGTTATTTGTGAAACAGGTAGGAAAGAACAACAGTTTTGACATGAGATTCTTGCTGCACATGTTTGACTCAAACTTCCTATACTTGGTGCATTACATCCACTGACAATGATAATAATGGTGTTAATACTTTTGTGACAACAGCATATGAATATGTTCAGATTTTCAAGATTTCTCCTTAAATTTACATCTTTGAATAGTGTGTATAATTTTTCCAGCTAATTTTAGAACTATACATAATGGACTATTATTTGTTTTTCTTGCATCCCTTCAACTGCATGTAGTCCAGAATTACAGGTAGCAACATGCAGGGAAGAAAAACAACGTACTGGTCTACATGTGAGTGTAGATGTGGTTGATGAACTGTGAGTATTCATAACAGAAAAACAAGGAATTCCACATCCTGTAAAAATGTTTGTACCTCTCAATTACATTATATTAGGTGGTGCTTTTGTTCCATATATGCAATATGAGGCTTCCTGTAAAATGCTAACTATGTCTGTAGCATTCTTTGGTGTGTATTTTTGTTTCCATTACCATGTATATAGTGCAGTTGTCATTTAATGTAACAAAAAATTGAAAAAATAAACTGTTTTGCAGACTGTAGTTCGAAGCAGCTTTTATTATCCCTTCCTACTTATTTTTGTTACCTAAGAACAGTCAAGAGTGTCAAACTGAATGTTGTTATATTACTGTGAATATTGCGTAGAAGAGATGTAGTATAATTTGATCCATATAGCATTAATACATCATATATTCTATTATAGCAGTCAATTAGATGTGAAGCACTGTGGTTGGTTTATTGGTATGTCCAATATTTTATTTGCAATAACAGTATGTTCAGAAGCACAACTGTAAAACTAATGAATGAGGTTGCAGTGCTTTTATGACTGTATATATGAAGACAGTAACTTGTTCTCGAAAGAACAGTTACTGTTGATGACCGTGCAGCTTTTCCCTGGAATAAATGATGACTAACTGACAACCTCAGCTGCCGACAAGTGTTGTTGATATACCTCGATGTGGAAAGCCGAAAATGTGTGCCCCCACCGGGACTCGAACCCGGGATCTCCTGCTTACATGGCAGACGCTCTATCCATCTGAGCCACCGAGGACACAGATGAATAGCGCGACTGCAGGGACTTATCCCTTGCACGTTTCTCGTGAGACTCACATTCCCGACTGTCCACAATTTTACATATGTATTGTACCTTATAGACATTTGCCCACCCACTCATTACTCGCGCACGCTTTGGCGATTCCCGTAAGAGTTTGGGCAACCTGTGCGCATTCGCACAGACGAAGGTCAATGGCTGGATAGCCGTTAACTATACATACGAAGACAGTAACTTGTTCTCGAAACAACAGTTACTGTTGATGACCGTGCAGCTTTTCCCTGGAATAAATGATGACTAACTGACAACCTCAGCTGCCGACAGGTGTTGTTGATATACCTCGATGTGGACAGCCGAAAATGTGTGCCCCCACCGGGACTCGAACCCAGGATCTCCTGCTTACATGGCAGACGCTCTATCGATCTGAGCCACCGATTACACAGATGAATAGCGCGACTGCAGGGACTTATCCCTTGCACGCTTCTCGTGAGACTCACATTCCCGACTGTCCACAATTCTACATATGTATTGTACCTTATAGACATTTGCCCACCCACTCATTACTCATGCACGCTTTGGCAATTCCTGTAAGAGTAATGAGTGGGTGGGCAAATGTCTATAAGGTACAATACATATGTAGAATTGTGGACAGTCGGGAATGTGAGTCTCACGAGAAGCGTGCAAGGGATAAGTCCCTGCAGTCGCGCTATTCATCTGTGTCCTCGGTGGCTCAGATGGATAGAGTGTCTGCCATGTAAGCAGGAGATCCCGGGTTCGAGTCCCGGTGGGGGCACACATTTTCGGCTGTCCACATCGAGGTATATCAACAACACCTGTCGGCAGCTGAGGTTGTCAGTTAGTCATCTTTTATGACTGTATTTTGTTACTTATGCTCATCTCCAATAACAGCTTTGCTTCATTCACTAAATGCATCAAACATCCAAAAAGTACTTTCATTCTGTTGGGTGTGCTATCACCGACAACAACCATAACACAATACTTGTAATCTTAAGAATCTCAGAATTTTGTGGGCTTCATTTGAGCTTAGTCTGTAATTTCATTAATTTTACTGCCATTTTAACCCGCTTGTAGAGGCTAACTGCCATAATACAATCTCCTATTACAAAACATAAAAGAACTTTCTGAATTTGGATCAGTGTACAAGTATTTGGCAGATGGATGGCCATGAGGTTAAGTGATAGATTCGCTACAGAATACTCACAGTACAGGAACGAATATTTGGGGGAAAAAATAGTGAATTAGATTTAAATTTGACAATTCTGTACTTTATTACATGTCAAAACATTTGCTAATTGTTTCACCACGCCCTCTTGTTCATTTTGACACAAATGCTTGAGGGTAAATTGATTTGTTTGCTTTATAATTTGTCACTCAAAATATTTCACAGTTGTATTCAAAAATTACATGTAGGCACATCACTAAGTTTGCACTGCATACATGAGTGGGTCAGTATTTTTGCTGTCATTTTTAAAAACGATGGGTTGCTGAGCAACATCTTATATCCATCTATACATTAGAAAATAAAAAGTAAAAGGTAAATATTTCACGCATTCCCTTTTATTTTAAAGATTAATACGGAGATCCTGACTGGGACCTGTTGCTTTTTGTAGGAGGTGCAGTTACTAACTGATCCACCCAGGCATGCTTCATGGTCCTGTTCTGTAGGGGGGGAAGGGGGGCTAATGAGGTTTCCTTTGGTCTGCAACACATGATTTCTCTTGAAACATGTAATTATGAGATGCCAGCAAATAGTTTAGACATTTTTTAAAATTGTCAGCTACCTGTCTGTTGAACCCTGTTTATGTGCATATTGCTGCATTGTGGTTTTTCCGATCTTTCTCTCTGCATCTTTTTGGGGGAATGCCAGAATAGATCCCTAAGGAGATTCATGGTTAATTCCTACTGCACTCATTGTGTAAGCAAACATTCATGTCATTGTCAATGTTTTTGTTTGTCAATAGGAAATTAAAAACTATTATAAAAGAAGAGAAAGTACAAGGGTTGTTTGAAAAGTTCTCGGAATCACTACGCGAAGTCAGTGCTAGCGCAACAAGTTGTTCACCTGATATTCATTGAATTATTGCCTGTAAACATGTGCCATGTCAGTGCTCTTCGAAGAGAGCCGTGGCTGTGACATGGCTCTGTTGTTGTTCCCACGTAGTGATTTGCAAAGGTGGAAAAAACTGAGATTTGAGCAGTGATACTTTGTAAAGAAAGGTTTGAAAGCAAATGATATTCATGCCGATTTCCAAAATACACTGGTGGGCAAATGAATTTAAATTTGGTCGGGAGAGCTTAGATGATGACCCACACAGTGTTTGTCCAAGATGTATCACTACTCCAGAAATCATTGTAAAAGTGCACAAAATGGTCATGGAGGATTGCCCATTGAAAGTGCGTGAAATTGCTCATGCTTGCCAGATGTCATCCGAAAGGGTATATCACATTTTAACTGAAGAATTAGAAATGAAAAAGTTATCTGCAAGATGGGTGCTGCGACTCTTCACACTGGATCAAAAACACATGAGAATGGTCATATCAGAACGATGTTTGACCCGTTTTAGGAGAAACGAACAAGATTTTTTGCGCCGGTTTGTGACCACCAATGAAACTTGGGTGCACTACTATACCCCAGAGGCAAAACAACAGTCAAAGCAGTGGAAACATGCTGATTCTTCGCCACCAAAGAAACAAAGACAATTCCTTCGGTGGGAAAGGTCATGGCTTCAGTGTTCCGGGATGCTAAGGGAATTCTATTTGAAGATTATCTCCCCACTGGGCAAATAATTACTGGAGAATACTATGCTAACCTCCTGGACAAATTACTACAAAAGACGCACGAAAAAAGGCCAGGTTTAGCAAGGAAGAAAGTCGTTCCATCAAGACAATGTGTGCCCGCTAACATGTGCTGTCGCCATGGTAAAATTACATGAACTAAGGTATGAGTTGTTGCCACACCCGCCTTATTCACCTTATATGGCTCCATCAGACTTCTGTCTCTTCCCAAAACTAAATATTTTTCTTGGTGGATGAAGATTCACTTCAAACAAAGAATTGATGGCCGCAGTTGACAACTATTTTGCAGGCCTGGAGGAAACTCATTTTTGAAATGGGATCAAGGCACTGGAACATCGTTGGACCAAGTGCATTAGTCTACAAGGAGACTACATTGAAAAATAAAAATAGTTTCAGTAATGTAAGTACTGTTTTTCTATTCCGTTCCGAGATTTTTTTCAAACCATCGTCATAGTTGTTACATGTACACAAGCAATAAAAATTTTCATTGCATCTGGATAGTAGAGCACATTAAAGTGCCTGCTTCTGGGTCATGGGAAGGCATGCTGGCCACGGATCAAATCCGCCTTAGGGATTAATGATGGAGCCTGGTTTGCAAGCCAACCTGGATGTAGTTTTTAGGTGGCTTTCCACATCCATCAAGGTAAATAAATACTGGGATGGTTCCAAGTCCTATCTCAAATACACATTCCATAAACAAATTGAAAAATGTTATTAAATTAGGTCATGTGACGAACACTAGACGCAGACACAAGGGGTGCATGGATTCATCCCCAGGGTGAACTGGCAGTACCTAGGGGAATGGCAATCTTATTTAATAATACCTATACACAGCTATGGTCAGTTCTCCACATAATAGTGACAGAATATCAGTTCAGATCTGACATTAGCTGGATAAAGGGCACCAGAATGGCTAGATGGATAAAAAATTTCATTTAAAAAGTAGCATAGTTTTGATATAGTGCTAGTTTGCCATTGTTATCAGTTGTATTTGTGGTTGTAAAATAAACTTTGCAGTATTGCAGAATCTGCATTATTTTAGTTTAATTAATGTCAGTAATATTCCATGTTATGAGCTCTGGTATTTATTGTGAATTAATCATATCATCAGAATTTTTGTCTTTGAGAGAAGGTATGAAAAGGTCAGATGCTGCTATATTTGTTTCTGAGGTAAATAAAATAACAGTTTCAGTATGTATACATTATTTGTGTGTTATTATAGTGAGAGGGGATTTACCTTTTATAGGTATCTAGGAATTCTTAATTATTGGGTTTGATAAAATTTTCAATCTTGCAAGCTTTAGTAACTGCTCTGAATGAATGTAATGATCGTAACCATGTGAACAACTTAATGGAGCATCACAGTTGTACATATCTGTTATTAGTTGAAGCATATTGACTCACTTGATTGTAAATTCAAATATGTCTCTGTAACAATCTTATATGAAATCCTGTAATTGTTGAGAATGGTCTCTTAGTTTAAAGGCAAGAACTGTTTCTAGAGCTATCTTTTCATAATTAAATTATTTTAAATTTCGGAGTTCCCTTAGCTCTTGAATCAGTTTTGTGAACAAATGAAGAGGTTTTACTGCTAAAAGTTCTTCCTTCATTAGCATGTTAAATATTTGTTGGGTAGACCAACTCCATCTGAGAACAAACGCAAAGAAGTGGAAGGTCATATCCAAGAATGCAGGGAGACTGATTCAAAAAGTGAAGGAGAAAAGTTGTGTGACAGGTAAGAAAATGTATTAACTGGAACATGTAAAAATCACATCTGATTACAATGAAAGTATGTAACATGAAGTTCATGATACGAGGGTTATTCCGGGAGTAAGGTCCGAATTGCTGCAGCTAATCAGATGTGTCACGAACACTGAAATGCACATGTGCACCGACTCCAGGCATGCTTTGCTCACCAAACAATGCTATTTGCTTTAATATTCTTGCAGTGTACTGTTCGTAGTGTCAGCTCAAAATGTTTAAAACAGTTGTTCAGCTTGCTGACTGTGAAATACAGTCAGTGGTTGAGTTTCTGACAGCAATAAATGTTGCAGCAGCGGAAGTTCATTGCCATATAAGTGAGATATATGGCTGCATCACAATGAATGACAGGAAAATGTGTAAGTGGGTGATAGTAATTGGGAGGTAAAAGTCCTTAATGAACCTCTATCAGGCCAACCACCAGTGATCTCAGATTTGGTCAAAGCCATGAATGAAAAGATTTGTGCAGACTGGTGATTCACAATTTCAGCATTGGAGTTTCTGAATGCGAGTAGAACAACTTCACACAAATTGTCTCTGAAAAGTTGGAATTTCGTAAATTGTGCACACATTGGTTTCTGAGGCTGTGTACTGAGAAAAACAAAATGGAAATAACAGCTTGTACTCTTAATTTTTTGAATCAGTATCTCTAGGAAGGTAATCACTTTTTAGAGAACATTGTCACATGGGACAAGAAATAGATTTCTTACATGACCCCCAGAGTCTAAATGTCAGTCAACCGAATGTTGTCAGATATCATCACCAGTCAAAGTCAAGGCCAAAGCAGTCAATTTCAACATGCAAGGTTATGGCAGCTGTGTTTCGAGATATACATGGAGACTTATTAGTCAAGTTTATGCAGCCAGGGACACCAATAAATGCAGCTGCTTACTGTGTTAACCTGACAAAACTTTGATGTGCAATACAGAATAAGCTGCGTGGTCTACTGTCATATGGAGTTTTGTTGCAGCGTGACCCCATTCACACCCAAAGTCTGATCTGATCTGTTGGGAACAGATTGTCCACCCACCTACAGTTCAGACTTGGCCCTGAGTGATTTTAACTTGTTCCGCTACCTAAAGGAGTTTCTCGGTGACAAGTGCTTCGCAACGGATGATGAGGTGAAAGAAGCAGTTAAAGACTGTTTATCCTCAAAGGCAGCAGATGTCTATGACCAATTGATTAAAAACTTGTAGAACATTATAACAAATGTGCAGACAAGTATCAAAACAATGTAGAAAAATACAAAGGAATAAAATAAAAACAGTTTCTTGAAACAATATGTGATGGTTTATGTTTTATAAAAAATCAGGCCTTACTTTCTGAATAACTCTCGTAGTAAAATGTATTAATACTACTTGAGTATTATCAATGGAAGCACATTTAACTCTAAGTTTTGCGTATTTTAGTTGCTGAAACTGCATTTTCAAGTCCATTATTTGATTTGCTAACATGCTATCAATTTCACAAACAACATAGCTCCTCAGACATTAACAGATAAATTCAAATTATGGGAACACCATGTTGTGAATATCATAATAGCATAGTCGCATATCTTCGGTAAGGTGGTATAAATTATTGTCCACTTTGAGTTAGTGTACTCAGTATGATTTCCTTGTTATTCCAAGCATTCATACTATAATTTGTTATTTTATAAACAATGTAGGAAAAGACAGATTGCTACTTACCGTAAAGAAGACATGTCAAGTTGCACAGAGGCACAATTAAAAGACACTTACATATGGCTTTCAGCCACAGACTTTATCGCTGAAAGGAACACGCATGCACGCGCGTACACACACACACACACACACACACACACACACACACACACACACACACAAACTGCCAACTCCAGCATCTCAGAATGCATTGGCCTTACCTGTTCATTACATTCAGTTGCTTCATTTGCTAAATGAGTTTTAGTGGAAGAAAATCCAAATGTTTAAATGTGAAGCAATTATTTCTATAATTTGTTTTTAGTATGTTAATGAGAATTGCTTATTTTCAGTTGTTACTATTGTCTTTCACTCTTATTCTATGTCATATGTTATGGTATAATCTAGATTATTTTCTGGGTATGTTAGTTTAGCTTATGCAATTTAGCAATAATGAAATTTTCGGCCTAAGATGACAAACAAAAATCATGAAAGGCAAACTCATGTCTAATGTTGACTGGTATAATGTGTATAAACAACAGTAACAGTACAGAGCTATTAGTAGCTTACGAGGTGCTGTACTACTCTTCTTGTGTATAATCGTAGGCTTCCACGGCCATTGTCACTACCAACAAAATTATTCTGGGCTGTTGACCACATTGTCAATATATAAAATAGACTGACGTTTCAGCCACTGTTGCAGGTGACCTTCCTCAGGACTATGTGCTGAGCTGCCTGCTGAATGAGAGAGACTTAAGATATTGTATATTAGCAGAGGAAGCTGTTTTCGTAATTTGGCAGGGTACTTGAGGATAGGAGGAGGGATGTTAGGCATTCTTTATTGGTCTTTATATTATTTCATGTCATCAGTGGATAAAGATGTACTTGATTGGTGTTTACATTATTTCTTGCCGTTGGTGAAAACAGGTGAATTAGAAGCTGGTGGTGGCTGTGACATAGTGCTGTTTACTTGTTGCCAGGTGCGGGCTGTGGAGTGCTTGCGCTCTGTGTGCATACGATCACCACAGTTCCCCTGTGCTCCTGTGTGATTTGCTTCGTGCGTGCTGTCCTCCTGTAGGGTTATCACTGCTGGAAGCCAGGATGCTGAAAGTGTATACCCGCCCTCTCTATTCATGTTCGTGGGTCACTTGGCTATTTGTATCACGTCTCTGATCTTCCTCCTCAATATAAATGGCTGCTTTCCCAGTATGCGGGCTGCTTGGAATATTACCTGTTTATCACTCTCATCCTGGTGTTCCGCCACCTCTGATCTGTTCCGCCGCTTCTGATCTGGCGCGTTGTCCCAGATGGATATATCTTTCATGCTCTGCAATTCGTTTGCTGATTGGCTACCCTGTGTCGCCTACATACAGAGGTCCACATTTGCAACTGATTTCGTAGACTTCTACGATGTTTAGCTTGTCAACCGCATCTTTCTTTGAGCCTGGAACATCTTTTATTTTGTTATTGTTCCACAATATTGGCGTGATATCGGCTTAGTGGAAAATTTTGCCCATACATTCAGTGACCCCTAGTACACATGGTAGTAGGGCAACGTTCTGTGCATCCTTCTGCTCTTCCCTATTGCCTTCATGCTTTGTTATCATAGTTTCATCTATCATATTCTTGCCATAACCATTGGCTCCAAAAATGGATTTGAGGTTTCATAGTTGTGCCTTCAGGTGTTCATCATTGCTGATCCGGTGGACCCTCCTGTTAAAAGTGTGAAGGGCGAATGTCTTCTGCATAGGATGATGATGGGAGGAGGTGTGGAGGTACCTGCCCATGCTGGTGGCTCTTCTGTATACTCTGGGCCAAGTTTACCATCAGGCCTTTGGTAAACTTTAACGTGTAGGAAAATCAGCACCCCATTCTTTCCAATCTCCATAGTAAATTGTATTTTACTATGGTCTTGATTGAGATGTTGATGGAAATTCTGTAGTTCTTTCTTTCCATGTGACCAGGTGATGAAGGCATCATTAGCATATTGGAGCTAGGAATTGGGGCATAATGGTGCAGATGGGACAGCTGTTTCCTCAAAAGTGTGCTTGAAGGTGTCTGCTGCAATAGGCGAGAGAGGGGAACCCATAGTCAACAGCCCAGAAGAATTTTATTGACAGTATTCTTCTTCTAGTTTATAGACACACACACTTATAACAACATTTACGCCCAAATGCACACAAGCTTGCCAGCCAGTTTGAAAGACACTAACCCAATCCACTGCAGCCACAGAGTTGCCTTGTTTTTGTTTATTTTAATTTATCTGAAGTATTTGCTGGAATGTGTATGTCACAGTGGTTATAAAATTGAGAAATTTCATGAACATGAACATAACAGATGTTGGTGGGTCACTAATAATTTATTTAGGTCTTAAAACTTGTAGTTTGAGAACAGTATAATATGTTTCCAAATTTGATTCTCTCTTTGTTTTAAAAGGTTCATGTCTCTATGTTGCCATCCTAATTTTGATTTTTTTGAGGTTTCATAAATCAGTTACAGTGAAAGACATGATAATTCAAACAATGGAAAATCCAGGATGTAGTTAAGTGTTACAAAATAATAACAAAGGAAAACAGCACTGGGCTATGGTATGGAAGAAAAGTCATTAGGCAAAATTGAGCAATGGAAAATCCAATGTAAAGAAACAGATCTCCTGTGCCTTACGTCTCCAGTCACCCACCACCTCCGGCCACACAGGAGCATTCCCTCTGTGGCTCAGTACCACCTAGGACTGGAGCAGCTGAATCACAGTCTCTGGCAGGCTTTTGACTACTTCTCTTTGTGCCCTGAAATGAGGAATGTCATACCCACTATCCTTCCCACCACTCCCACATAGGTATTCCGCTGCCCACTGAACCTTCACATGTGTTGCATTCTATGTGGGCATGACAACCAACAAGCTGTCTGTCTGCATGGATGGCTATTGACAAACTGTGACCAACAAACAGCTGGACTACCCAGTTGCTGAGCACAGTGACCAACATGACGTTCTTCATTTCAATGACTGCTTCACAGCCTGTGTCATCTGGATCCTTCCCGTCAACACCAGCTTTCCTGAATTACACAGGTGGGAACACTCCCTCCAATATATCATACATTCCTGCTATCCTCCTGGCCTGAAGCTCTGTCAGTCACGGTCCTTACCCCTTAAGCCCCTTCCCTGTTTCCATTCCAGCACTACACAGCCCTCCATTCCATGAGTGCACTTGTAGTGTTTTTACTTCTCTCCTTGTCCACTATCCCCCCACCACCACCCCCACCCCTGGCCTCCATCTGACTTCCCAACTGCACCTAGCTGCCGTACCCTCTCTCCACCTCATCCTTGTATGCACTTTACTGTTCCCTGCTATCCCCCTTTTTTTCCGCACCCCAGCTTCCTCCTTACCCCCACCATACGGTTGCTTCTCCCATGATATGCTGCTGCTTGCAGTTTGTCCTCAGCAGCCACGTAGTGTGTGTGTGTGCGGGTGTGCGTGTGTGTGTGTGCGCTTATTTCCTTCATAGTCCACAGTCATTTCAAGCTTTTGCTATGTTTCTAATGAAACATTGTTAATAATGTGTTATGCTTAATATTCATTCCTTCACTGATATAAATAGAGACTTCGTTTTATCTGTAACCTTGTTTCAGTACACTCTTGTTCAGCAGTCCCCAAGTCTCACTTTCCCAAACTGAGAACTTTGCCCACCAACGCAACCTTAGAACATGCTCACACGTGATAACCTTAGCCTCATATTCCCACTTTGGAGTAATGTTATTCGCTAAACGTTAGGGGTTTCCATCAGCCTGACGTAGCTGCCAAGCTCTGTTCTGTTGATCTGCTACGCTTGTAACACTACCAAATCCCCAACCCAACAGAACCCAAATGGCCTCATAACACAGCCTTAGCCTTACAGTTGCTGCAGTCCTCTTCAGAGGTCCCAGTTTTGGGTTCAAGTGAAATTTAATCTTGCTGGACTTTTTTGCTATCATTCTGAAAGTACAGAATATGTCAAAAGCTGACATTTATCCTGCCTCAGAATTTTTTGAAATTTTTAATTTGGCTCCAGGAGTCAATAGCAGCTTCGTGTGTGGGTGTTGGGAATGGGGGTCGAGGATGGGGGAGACTTGTTCTGAAGGAAGACTACCACTTCTCAGACTTCTTTTATTGTGTGAGAAATTACGTGTTCTTATGTATATGTGATATTCCATTTTCCATCAATGTAACCATAATTTTAGTTAAAGAGCTCTTTGAAATGTGACTGTGTGTGTGTGTGTGTGTGTGTGTGTGTGTGTGTGTGTGTGTGTGTGTGTTCCTATTATTGCATTTTAGAATTTACGTCAATTTTTGATTGTTTCTATATTGCTTTGTCTTTGCCTAAAGTAAATGCATTGAAGAAGAAGAGGCAGAGGAGGAAACCAACAGTGAAAGAAGCTCTCTAGTACATCTGAATTTAACACAAAATACATTGTAAGTTTACCTGTCTTTGATAATTAGTGCACTTATAAAATGAAACTGTCATCAGAATATTTTAAAAATCCACACGGTAGTTCATTATAGTCATCCCTTGTGTAGGTATCAGCTTACTCGCTTCTTGAAGTCACAAGTCCAAATGTCCAGTTATGTCCTTTGTAACTGCAATTTGTGTCTAGTTCAGTATACACATGAAAAGTTAGAAAAACAGAAATCAAATAAACAACTAAAAGTACCACTGTTATTCCTATTTTCAGTATCATACTGTGTCCAAGTATGCACTCTCAGTATGAAATAATTTCTGTGGAGCCCTTTATTTCCAGAAAAGCACTGGATGGGAATTTAAAGAGTGGGAGTTACACTTGGATAATGAAGAAAAATATAACTCATATTAAGGATTAATGCAGAACTAGAGATTTAATTGTTGATAGGTGAAACTACAGGGTTTGTGTTCCTTTTATGTCAAGTTTTACTGGATGTCTCAGGAGGAATGGTCATTATTCAGGGATATGACGGAAATAATCATTCGAAACAAAAATGTCAGGTAAACATGGGCTCTAAAATGAATCCCTGAAGAGTTAAGGGTATACGGAACGTCCTATGCTTACAGTGTTAAATTGAGCTAAAAGTTAGGAACATTTTCTCATTTGTTATTTGGACGATACTCTTGATTTTTTCACAGAACGCAGAGATATGTTCTGCTTTTATGCTGAGTTATTAATTTTGAAAAAATAATGTATAGTTTTTCAGATATTTGATTTTTTGTAAATGTTAAAAAAAGTTATACATTTTAGCAAGTATTTTAAAATTTACATCCAGTGGTACAAAATAATTCCACATATCTTTTAATTCAGATATATTAGAAGGTCTTAAGGAACAACTACAGAAAATTTCATCTTTCTACTATAAATAGGCCCTGAGAAAATGGACCTTATACACAAAAAAACTAAAGTTACGGGAAATTAGCTTCAAAGTTTTTACTTCAGTGCAAGCCTGCTCCAAAGCTTGTATCATCAGAATCGTCCAACAGCTTCCTCTTGATGGCTCTGCTATGCTGTCTAGCCATCTTTGAATATACTTTTATGGCATTATCTGAAGACGTGAGCCGTTCCTTGTCCCAACAAAGCATAGCTGCGGCAGTTTGTAGTCCTATACAGAGCCCCAACTCCTGCAGAACTTTGCACTTCGTTATATTGCCCTGATTGAATGATGAAACAGCATCATAAACGCCAAAGTGAAGTGTTTTTATACCCACAAACACAGTTTTAGGTAGTCCATTCCATATCACATGATTCACACACTCATTTGGATTTTGAGTCCGGCCATGAAGACATTTCTTTAGTAGACTAATATCTGCGAGGTCTCGGAATATTGGTTTTATTTCATCCATTATGGCAGGTGGCAGGTGATGAGGGTTATTGTATTGTTTCTTAGTTACCTTGCCTCTGTTGTACTTGCACCAACTATCGTCTCCTTTTGGACATAGCCCATGTTGGGGATTCTCATTGTTTGAAGCTGTATGAAAAAACAGGGCCCAGACTGCTCTTCTCATTAATTCTGCATCTGCTGTATTCTGTCTTATTGCTAGACCAAAGCACTTCTGAATGTGATCTATTGTAGCATCTGTCAGTCTATTTTTCCCATCTAAAGTTTTTCCATCGCTCTATTTCTTGCCTTTCATGCTAGCCTTGAGCGGTCGAAGTCTTGATCCCATCCTTTTCTGAACATGGCCAACACACTCCAGTTTGGAAATTTTCACATCGTTACCATATGGTCTCAGTTCCTCAATTTCTTTGAAAGCCTTTGAGTCACCATCTCCAAGATAATTTATGTATCTAACGTTGTACCATTTTACTGAGCGTTGATAAATACTTCTTACACCAGCAACTTCCATACCACCACTTGACCCATAGTAATTTGCCATGCATTCCTCTTCATGTTTAGTTTTCATTTTCTCCTTGCATCTGCAATGCTTGGAAAGTATTGCCACATCAACTACCTTACCAGTGTCCACACTTGTAGCTGTTACTACACCATTCAGAGATGTGTGGCCTCTCTTCTGCCAGCTTCCATCAAAAGCTATGGACAAGTCTCTGCTATTATTATTTTCGACATCTGCTTCCTCAACAGCATCTTTCATGTTTTCCTGTGCCACATCTTCTACAGCAGAGCCTATTGCAATTATGTGTTCGTTAAATTTTGAAGGTGGAGGAGGGAGGTTCATCACACCACACAACATGGCACCTGCAGCCCTGCCCTTTCCTATACACCGTAATCCATAAACCAGTCTAATGTTTATATCATATAGTTTACCTGTATCTGCAGTAACATGTGAGAAATTGAAGAAAGTAACACTGTCTTTGCAATAACTGCACATCAACTCTAATTCACAAGCAAGTCCTATATGTAAGTTTGTTTTCAATGAAACACCACATTTTCCACATTGTTTGCAGCACACATTGTTCTCCAAAACATCTGATAATAAAGAGACGTTAATTACCTCATATTTTGTAGTCCCAGCATTTAGTTTCTTGTATTCTTCTTCAATTCCAGCTAGTTTTCTTCTTGAAGCACTTTCCGGTGTAGTGGCAGCAGCATCACTCAATGTATCACTACCAGTGTTGAGGTTAGTCGCTACTGGGACATCAGATACCGATGAAGATGAATCAGACGAATTTTTAGTACACTTTACTTTCTTGCGCCAATGTACACGCTTTCTAAATACCTTCAGACTAGGTCTTGGCATGTTGAAGGAAAGAAAACTCAATGACTTCTCCACATACGACTTTCACAACAATGACATGGATGTACTCACAAAGGAAACAATACAAATGGTGCAGAATCTATTGTCAACTGTCTAGCAGTGTAGCCAACAGAAAAGCTAACTCTCTTGTCCTCAATTATATCTCTGGCAAGGCTGTCTATATCAGGTATATTTCGCGTCTCATATACAGGTGCGGAACATCGTGTGTCGAAATTATTTTAAAATATTATTTAAAATAGTTCTATTCACGTCATCCAAATATTTTATACATGGTATTAAATGGGAGAGTCTAAATTTTTCGAAAATGCATTTACGCAAAAATCGATTTTTTCATCGAAAAACTCATTCCGTATACCCTTAAGATACTTGATCAGTAGAAGAGATGTGTTTCACAGTAATGAAGATGAACAGGTGCTCATAGCTCTTAGGACATATGCTTTAGAGCCCATTTGTACAGGACATCTGTTTTTCTTGTTTTGGTCCATGCTACTACCTCAGCAAAGAGTTTACAGTAGAAGAGATTTGTTTCACCATGTCAGAGGTCAAGAGGATCTCATAGCTCTTAAGATATGCATTTTAGAGCCCATGTTTACTGGACTTTTTTGCTTTGAATGACCATTTCTGTCATCTTTCTGAATATTGACCACTCATCCTGGGACAACCTGTAGATTTAAAAAACAAAAAAATGTACATAACTTTAATTTTTTCAATGAATGGTTTATGAGCCGTACTCCACTTGTGTTTGTAACAAAGAACATAAGCATTTTGTCAGTAGTATTGCTTCGACAGCTTTATTGCTAATGTAGTCTATGATCGCTATGGCAGCAGTATGTATTTTCCACTGCTTATTACCACAAATACCTTAAACCTTTTATTACTGATTTTTCACAGAGAGTTTCATTGTTGATTTAGTAGACAACTGTTTACTGGAGCAGGATATGAATTTTTTTCCAGTGCAATATTTTTGTCCAGTTAATAATAATAATAATAATAGTAATAATAATAATAATAATAATAATAATAATAATAATAATAATAATAATTATAATAATAATAATAATAATTATTATTATTATTATTATTATTGTGACAGACATTTTAAAAAGCCATTTTCAGATAACTTGTTTAACACAACTTCATTGTGGCCTTCATAGATTTGTCTTATTTTTATGAACTTTAAATTAATGATTGCAATTGTAAATGTCTGATAGTAATACAGAAACTACAGAACTGAGTACAAAGTATAGTCACTTTAAAATAAGTGCACATTTTTATGTACGCAAAAAAGTATTGGGTGAAGATGAAGATGGGGAGCAATTGGAGTCTCACAACACAACTTACACCGACAAGGTTAGCAAGTGAGTCAGTCTATACGGCATACCTCTGTCAGTGCTAGACAAACATATCAACAGTAGGATGATGATAGCGTAGTGCGAAGAACTGAAGAAAACTGGTTTTCAGACCAAAAACTACAAAAAACAACTCTTGAGTTGCTGTGTGGTACATGCTTGTTCTTAATCAAAAAATGCAAATTATTTGTATCATTTTTGCCTAATATTGTATGGTGTGTATCATACTTCCTCTTGCAATAATTGAGGGGATGCAGAAGAGCCAGAAGAAGAAGACTGCAGTTATGTTCTACAAGAAGAGGAACTTGAAGTTCAAAGTGATACCTACCTTATGTACAAAGTAGATACAAGTGTAATGGACTGTATTAAAATTTTCCCTTTATGTTGACTTGAAGCTTATGACCTTTAGAGAACATGTGAGAATGTAGCATGCATGGTTAGCTGGTTATAGGAAGTCCTCATAATATTGTGTTAAATGTAACTTTGCTGTTATTAATTGTATCCTGTGAAGCAATGTGCTTCATCATTGTGCTAGCAGTGTCTTATAATATTGTTTTATGCTGACATGTAGTAACAGTGTAGAACATAATATATTTGGAAGTATTTAGAAATATCTGATCCACAAATAGTGAGTGATTTATCATCCTATTTTTTCTTATTTGTGCTGCTTATTAACTTCCAGTGTACTTAAATTTTGTGGAATGTTTTAGGGGCATGACAGTGACATCTGGGAGTGTCACTATTACAAAGGACAATTCAAATTTGATTGGAATCAGCATTGGAGGAGGAGCACCATTGTGTCCTTGTCTTTATATTGTGCAGGTAGTATAGTTTTAATTGATTTGTTCATTTGTTGTGGAGCAATATGTATGTGAAATTAGTCTGTAGTGTGTCAAGGCAGAATAGGACAAAAAGTTAAAGTGCAAAATCACAAGGTAGATGAGTGTGGCTGCCTGACAATTCATTTCACTTGACAAATAGAAATTCATTAACAAAGTTGTGAGCAAAGATAACAACTCACTGTATAGAGGGAGGTATGGAATAGGAATCACACACTAAATAAGGTGTTGGTTCCTGTCATCCTTGGGCTTTTCATCCCTGTGAAAGCACAGCCGCTCATATACCCCCCCCCCCCCCCCCCTCAACACACACACACACACACACACACACACACACTCACACACACACACACACACACAAAAAAATCTCCTCTATCATCTCTTAAGGGGTTAAATACATTATTAATGTAGCTATACAGCCTGAAAGTCTTTCAAACAAAGGATGTTTCTTGAATACTTGAGCTCAGTACTTTTTATGTTATTTTATGTTTATTCATATAATAGAGGGAAACATTCCACGTGGGAAAAATATATCTAAAAACAAGGATGATGAGACTTACCAAACAAAAGCGCTGGCAGGTCGATAGACACACAAACAAACACAAACATACACACAAAATTCAAGTTTTCGCAACAAATGGTTGCTTCATCAGGAAAGAGGGAAGGAGAGGGAAAGACGAAAGGATGTGGGTTTTAAGGGAGAGGGTAAGGAGCCATTCCAATCCCGGGTGCGGAAAGACTTACCTTAGGGGGAAAAAAGGACAGGTATACACTCGCGCGCGCGCGCGCACACACACACACACACACACACACACACACACACACACACACACAAGCAAAATGTCTGCTTGTGTCTGTGTATGTGCGGATGGATATATGTGTGTGTGTGTGTGTGTGTGTGTGTGTGTGTGTGTGTGTGTGTGTGTGAGTGAGTGTATACCTGTCCTTTTTTCCCCCTAAGGTAAGTCTTTCTGCTCCCGGGATTGGAATGGCTCCTTACCCTCTCCCTTAAAACCCACATCCTTTCGTCTTTCCCTCTCCTTCCCTCTTTCCTGATGAAGCAACCGTTTGTTGCGAAAGCTTGAATTTTGTGTGTATGTTTGTGTTTGTTTGTGTGTCTATAGACCTGCCAGCGCTTTTGTTTGGTAAGTCTCATCATCCTTGTTTTTATGTTTATTCATTATGATACGGCAGTAGGTGCTGTTTTGCTTTGTGATGGAGCCGTGACTGTTTTGAGTATATGTTATGTTAGTATATGTTGTTGTTATTGTTTGGACAGGACACACAATTATTTAGAAAGCTTTTGTTCTTAACAGTGGTCCAAATCATAGAAGAAACAGGAGAGACAAACAACCTGCTTCAGTGATATAAGCAGAACATACCAATTTGAAAAATTGACAGAGTGCTATTCAGTGAAAAAGAAAATGTTGAGTCTGTTCATCCATATGAATTTGATATGGGAACCAAACTGGTAAAACTGATGAAAATAGATTATGTGGCTTTGGTTGCCATGTGCACATATCTTAATCTGCAGTGAAAATAAGACAAAGCCTAGAGAGAACACTGGTTTGGTGGTGCAGAATAATTTAAAAGTCAATGTTGATGCAAGTTTTGTGGAAGAACCTCCACAAATTTTTCCCTTCTGCTTTTGTACTAATAACCTGTTTAAGTCTGTATAAAAGAACTGCTCTTATCCATTCTCATTAGTCTGTGAAGAAGTGAAACACAGTTGGCATTTGCTAACAAGGCAGGGCATGTTTTAGTAATGGTATAATAAAGTATGTTCATTGTGTTAAAGTTGATGATATTACGACTTAAAAATTATTTGTTTCTAACAAGCAATAAAACACACCTATCAATTGCTCAGTTGAGACAAACCAAAGCTCTGCATCCTACAGTTGTAATATATTATTATGTGCCACTTGTGTTCTTATCAGTGTAAAATCTAAAGAGTGAAAGTGTCATTTCACCAAAATTTTATTGATTTGCATTTTTCCTTCTCTAAGGAGCTCATGGGGATATTCCTATTTTTCTTATTTGCCATAGTATTTTCCATGATTTTTACCCATTGTTTCTTAAAATATACTGGTGTCCAAAATTAAAGCAACAAACTACTTTTTCCCCATCCTTTGTCTAATTCACAATATAATCATACAGACTGTCAACAGATGTCATTACAATCGTGTTCTGAATGGAAGATGGCATTCTGATCAGTGGACAACCACGCCAGCAATGACATCAGGGCATGATCAAGTGTGGTATTGTTTGCAGGGTAGTCCCATATCCACAGTCACTGTGTCTACAGTCATAGATGGTGCAGGACATTGCTGTGGAGGGCCATAGGAAGAATGGAAGCAGGAGAGTTGCAGAAAAAGTGGATTGTTATTTGGCTGTAAGGGCATGATGGTACTGCATTTATACTGCACCTTAACTGTCATCTGACCTTGCAGCATCCCCTGGCCATGTTGTATTGAGGCAAGCGATGTGCAGAAAGCTTCAGCGGAGTGGCCTTTATTGTTGGATACCTGCTGTCTGTTTACCTCATGGCATGTCTTCACAGAAAGGAACATCCAGGGTGGAGCTATCAACATGCCACCTGGACAGTCAAATGGTGGGCCATTGTTCTTTTCCCAGATGAGTCCTGATTTGGTCTGGAGAGCGATTCTTGACGGATTCACATCTGGTGGGCATGTGGAACATGATTTTGGGACCCTAACATTGTGGAAAGAGACCGATACCGAGGAGGATCCCTAATGATGTGGGCAGGGATTATGCTGACCACTCAAACACCTCTTTATGAAATTGTACAGGCAAATCAGCAAGATTTAACTGCTGTTAGGTAATGCAAGTAGATCTTGGGATCTCACATACAGTTGCTGTGGGCCCAGACTTCGTATTGATGGATGATAATGCCCGACCTCATAGAGCATGGGTGGTTAATGTCGTTTTGGAAATGGTAGATATTGCAGGCATGGCATGGCCTGCTTGCTTTCCCGATTTGAATCCCATAGAGGATGTGCACTAGGGAGACAGGTTGCATCATCTCAGCATCCACCTACCACTCTCCAGGACTTGTGAGCAGCTCTACGGGAAGAATAGGCGTTGTTGCCTCAACAGGAGATTGATGACATCATTCACAGCATGTCCCATCGTTGTCAAACCTGTATTGATGCCAGAGGTGCTCACATCCCATACTGACCACATTAATCAGTTGTCAGAACATGCGTGCAAATCCATTAAGTTTGAAAAAAATGAAGAACATTTTTGTCTACCATTATGCATGTTGCAGTTGATTACATTCTGTATTGTTTACATTGTTTCTACTTTACGAGTACTATCACCTTTTTATACTGTTTTGTGGCAAAATAAACACAACCTTGCAAAATTTCCATTTGTTATTTTAGTTTTGGACACCAGTGTATGTTATTGTTTATGCCCATTTTTTACTTTATTACCATAAAGTAAATTCCTTCATTTATACACCAGGTATTTGACAACACCCCAGCAGCAAAGGATGGCACATTACAAAGTGGGGATGAGCTTGTTGGTGTAAATGGCCAGTCAGTGAAAGGGAAGACTAAAGTAGAAGTTGCCAAAATGATACAGGCATGCAAGGTAAGATATATTAGTGGTCGTTTCCTCACTTTCCTGTACTTGATCCGGCTATTCTCTGTGCTGCCAGTATCCTGATGTTCTCTGGGCAAGTTGTAAATTTGATTTACTTTGCAGGAACAGCCAGAAATGTTTATCCTGCTGTAATTTATATTTGTTCTGAAACTTAACTGTGTCTTTGAAATACTTACCACTGATAACTAAGTAAGTTGTTAAGTTATTGAATTGATCAAAGTGGAGCAAACTGACTCATTATTATTGTTTCTAGACCTGACTGTAGAGGTTAAAGGTGTTTCAATACACAGTTCTCAAAAAGAATAAGCAGCTTTGACAGTGAGATATTTCTGTAGTATTTGTTTGTTTGTTGCCGAGGTCTCTCTTTGAAATTTCTAGCTGAGAATATTAGAAGTGTCACATAGTTTTATACATTTTGATATTTATGTCTTGTACACTTTTCTGCCTGATGTGTCATTTTATATTCGACTGTTATATGTTCAATGAATACAAAGTATATTTACAATAATTATGTAAGATCCCTTGCTAAAGACATATGGATACAAGGGGAATTATACAGCCAACCAGTTGCATGCCAAAAATTAATTCAAACTTTTACCTAGTTTTTGATAAAAATAAACCTGTCATCCTCAGAAGAAGTAATAACGCATGTTACATATTTTGTGGAAAGAGAAATGGAGCTTAGCAAACAGTAAAATTATCCATATAAATGCTGTGGCATACCCTTGAGACTTAGTCAACAGTAAAATAATCCATGTAAATCCTAAGGCAGATGTGCATCATATACACAAACAGACAACTTGAGTCATTACTTCTTCTGAGCAAGACAGGTTTATATCTGTTGAAACAAAGGCAAAGGTTTGAATAAACTGTTGGCTTGCAACTGGTTGGCTGTATAATTCCCATTGTATCCACAATTCTGTAGTTGACAACTACTACCATGTTCGAAATCTTAAAGAGAAGGTAGTAGTGATTTATATACAAAAACGAGCAAACCTGGCAGTGCTTCACAGTGGCTAAATATTTATTGGAACTGGGTATACATCCTAATTACCTCCTCCATCTCTCTGTCTCCTCCTCCCTCTCTCTGTGTCCATCTCATCCTCATTCCCACTCGCTCCGCCCATCACCTCCTGCCCCTCTCCCTGTGCATCACCTCCTTCCCCTCTCTTTCTCGATTTCTTCCTCCCCCTCTCACTTTACCTTCTCCGTCCTCCTCTCTGTGCCTGTTTCCTGTGCCATCTCCCCCTCCTCATCCATCTCCTCCTGTCCCTTCTCTCTGACCTGGAGCCTTGTTTATTGTTATTGCAAACAAAACCTTGGTTGGGAACTGAAATTGCTTAAAACGTAGAAGTAAATCGGTTGGGACCATTGGTATATGGAGTGTGAGAGAGGCCTCTCTAGTTGCTGGATCTGTGAGGATAGTAGCTTCAATGACAGTATTTCACATTGTTTACTCTGTGGACATGTACTGTTACAAAGGTTTGGATGATTTAGGTTCTGTAGTAGTGTTGTAATCATAAGATGATAAGCCATATATACAACTTTCATGTTTTCTATTAAAACTGACTGTGAGAAACAAAACAAAACAGCCCATCTTGTGCACACAATACTTGTTTAAAATTAAATGTAAGGACAAATTTCATATATGGGAGAAACCATTTGTCTAATGCTGTAAATGTCCCACTATTGCAATTATAACTGACTGTGAAAAGGAAAACTATGCGGCAAATTTTCACAGCACATCATTTTCTTTTCCACAGTTGGTTTTAACAGAATACCTGCACATTTTTGTTTAATATTACGTATGGACAATGTCTGAATTTTTATTAGAGTATCGTGTAAAAATTTGAAGTAAATCAATCAAGAACTTTCCAAGATTTTTGATAATAACGTTTCCCCTGTACATGTTATATACATATTTATGTATGTGGCCTTTTGCCACCTGAGTGTTTATTAGAGAGCATTGTGTAAAAGTCTGAAGTAATACTTATCAAGAACTCTTCGAGAATTTTTGTAACAATGTTAAATGATATTCTGTTTTTATATAGTAGTATAGATATACATATATTATTAAAAATGTGGCCCATGTCCTTCCAAATGTTCATCAGAGTATCATCTAAGAATGTGAAGTAAATCAGTCAATAACTTTTCAAGATTTTTGGTAGCAATATTGAACATCAGACTATCTTGGTGTAGTAGTATGCATCTTGAATATATATTTTTATACCATATATATTAAAAAATATGTAGTGTTTGTCCATCCAAAGGTTTATTAGCATATCATATAAATATTTGAAGTAAATTGGTTTTGAACATTTCGAGAGTTTTGCCAGCAATCTGTATAATTGAATACAATATATAACATATATATTTTAAAAATATACAGCCTATGTCCATCTGAATGTTTATTAAAGTGTATTGTAAAAATTTGAAGCAAATCACTCATGTCCTTTCTGAGATGTTTGGTAACAACATTAAACAATGACTTGTCTTTATATAATTGTAGAGATATCCAGTGATATCTTAAATTTATGGTCATTAGTGCTTAATCATGTATATACATTTTTCTATTAGACAGCCTTTTCGATTGTTTCCCGAAAGCACGCTTTGTTTTATTTCTTTTAATATATTGGCCAGTTTATTGAAATGTTGCCAGCCTGCTTCAATAGGAGCACACATTGCCACAGTGAGTTCCCATTGTTTTATGTAATAATTCTCCATACTTCAGAGTGCATGTTCATCATGTATGTCCTTACTGAGGAAGGTGAGAATTAATGTATCACACCAGCATAATAATCTTTAGTGGTTTTAATTTTAAAAAAGAGTGTTTGCCAAAAAGCAGAAGCATTGAGTTGTCAGTGGGCACACAAAAAAGGGAAGAAAACTCACTAGCTTTCAGAATTTATCCTTTGATGAGCTAAATTAAAACAAAATAACACACACACACACACACACACACACACACACACACACACACACACACACACACCCTGCGCTCCTACATACTGCCAGCTAGATTGACAGTGCCAATGCTCTTTTTGTGACAGGTGGACTGATTGCGATGGGGGGTAGTGTTGGGTGGTGTGTGTGGAGGGAGAGGGAGGTGGGAGGCCGAGAGCTCACAGGGAGTCAGTCGGTTTGGTGGCTAGGAATGCAGGTGTGTGACAGTTACCTGGTCTCGTATAACGGGTGTAGGTGAAACCAAGGTAATTGTTGGATGTTTTTACTGGCCACCTGATTTTGTTGTGACAATTCTAGATTCATTCAAAGAAAGTTTACAGTCAGTATCATGCAATACTAGTTGGAGGTGGTTTTAACCTACTGAGTATGGGTGGTATGGGTAGACAGTTTTGTGATGTAGTTTTGAACATGTTATCTGAAAACTGTCTTGAGCACCTAGTTCAGCAGCCCACATGTGATGCAAATATCTTAGACCTTTTAGCTATAAAAAGGGCAGACCATATCGACAGCATCAGTATAGAGACAGGGATTAGTGATCATGGTATCGTCATAGTGACTATTGTTATGAAAGTTAATACATCCATATCTGCATCTACATGGATACTCTGCAATTCACATTTAAGTGCCTGGCAGAGAATTCATCGAACCACCTTCACAATAACACTCTGTTATTCCACTCTTGATCAGCCTGGAAAAACCAGCACCTATATCTTTCCGTGCGAGCTCTGATTTCCGCTATTTTATTATGATGACCATTTATCCCTATGTGTGTCTGTGTCAACAAAATATTTTTGCATTTGGAAGAGAATGTTGGGGTTTGAATTTTGTGAGACGATCCTGCCGCAATGAGACACGCCTTTGTTTAAACAATGATGGCCACCCCAAATCCTGTATCACACCTGTGACACTCTTTCACCTATTTGTCGATAATACAAAATGTTCTGCTCTTCTTTGAACTTTCTTGATGCATGCTGTTAATCCTATCTGGTAAGAATCGCACATCACACAGCAGTGCTACAAAAGGGGACGGACAAGTGTATTGTAGGCAGTCTCTTCAGTAGATCTGTTGTATCTTCTATGTGTTTTATCAATAAATTAGTCTTTGATTCACCTTCCCCACAAAATTTTCTGAGTGTTCTTTCCAATGTAAGTTGTTTGTAGTTTGTCTTTGTAATTCTTAGGTATTTAGTAGAATTTAAGGCCTTGAAATTTGATTGATTTATCATGTAACCAAAGTTTAACGGATTCCTTTCACAACTCATGCAGATGACCTCACACTTTTTGTTATTTGGGGTCAACAGCTAAACTTTGCACCATACATATATCTTTTCTAAATTATTTTGCAATGTGTTTTGATCTTCTGATGACTGTATTACATGATAAATGACAACATATGCAAACGACTTATGACAACTGCTCACATTGTCTCCTAAAGAGTTCGTATAGATAAGGAACAGTAGAGGGCCTATAACACTGCCTTGAGGAATGCTGCAAAATCACTTCTGTTTTACTTGATGGCTTTCCGTCAGTTACTACGAACTGTGACCTCTATGACAGGAAATCATGAATCCAGTCGGATAACTGAGATGATATCCATAAGCATGCAATTTGAATACAAGGCACTTGTGAAGTACAGTGTCAAATGCCTTCTGGAAATCTAGAAATATTGAATCAATTTCTAATCCCTTGTAATTAGCATCAACACTTTGTGTGGATCAGTCAAGAAGATTAGAAGTGTGTTTCTGCTAGAAAGAGCAGATAAGTAGTTGTGAGCATCTCACTTAGACAATGAGTTGCAATCATTTAGTTCCAGTATGATGGAATAGATGAATTATGGACAAAGCTTTTACAGATTTTAAATTGTGCTCTGGACAAGTATATGCCTAGTAAGTGGATTACGGACAGAAAAGGCCCATTGTGATTTAGCAATGATATACAGAAAATGCTGGGGAAGCAAAGGCTGCTGCAGTCTTGGCTCAAAAGAGAATGCAAAGACGACAACAGGCAAAGGTTAGTAGAGATTCAAGAATTTGTGAAAATATCTGTGCTTGTAGCATAGACAAGTACCACTGTCGTACCTTCGAAAATGATCTGGCTGAGAACCCAAGAAAATTTTGGTCTATGTAAAATCGCTAAGCAAGTTTAAGGGTTCCATCCAGTCTCTTGTTGACCAGTCTGGTGTGGCAGTTGAAACTAGCCAAACAAAATCTGAAGTTTTAAATTCCACATTTAAGAAATCATTCACACAGGAGACTTGTACAAACACACTGTCGTTTGACCATGGTATAGACTCCTGTACAGAGGACATGGTGATAAGCATCCGTGACATGAGAAACAACTGAAACACTTGAAAACATGTAAGTTACCAGGTCCACATGGAATCCTAGTTTGTCTATTGCATTGACACCTTACGTAGCTTGCATTTATCACAAATCTCTTACCCAGTGCAGAGTCCCAAGCAACTGGAAGAAAGTTCAGGTGACTCCTGTATATAAGAAGGCTAAAAGAACAGACCCTCCAAATTACATTCCAATATCCTCAACATTGGTTTACTGCAGAATTATTGAATATATTGTGAGAAAAGAGAACGTATGAATATTAAGAGCTCAGATGGAAACCCAGTTCTAAGCAAAGAAGGGAAAGCAGAAAGGTGGAAGGAGTATATAGAGGGTTTATACAAGGGTGATGTACTTGAGGACAATATTATGGAAATGGAAGAGGATGTAGATGAAGATTAAATGGGAGAGTTTGACAGAGCACTGAAAGACGCGAGTCGAAATAATGCCCCAGGAGTAGACAACATTCCATTAGAACTACTGACGGCCTTGGGAGAGCCAATGCTGAAAAAACTCTACCATCTGGTGAGCAAGATGTATCAGACAGGAAAAATACCCTCAGACTTCAAGAAGAATATAATAATTCCAATCCCAAAGAAAGCAGGTGTTGACAGATGTGAAAATTACCGAACTATCAGTTTAATAAGTCACGGCTGCAAAATACTAACTCGAATTCTTTACAGACGAATGGAAAAACTAGTAGAAGCCGACCTAGGGGAAGATCAGTTTGGATTCCGTAAAGATGTTGGAACACGTGAGGCAATTCTGACCCTACGACTTATCTTAGAAGCTAGATTAAGGAAAGGCAAACCTACATTTCTAGCATTTGTAGACTTAGAGAAAGCTTTTGACAATGTTGACGGGAATACTCTCTTTCAAATTCTGAAGGTGGCAAGGGTAAAATATAGGGAGCGAAAGGCTATTTACAATTTGTATAGAAACCAAATGGCAGTTATAAGAGATGAGGGGCATGGAAGTGAAACAGTGGTTGGGAAGGGAGTGAGACAGGGTTGTAGCCTCTCCCCAATGTTATTCAATCTGTATATTGAGCAAGCAGTGAAGGAAGCTAAAGAAAAATTTGGAGTAGGTATTAAAATCCATGGAGAAGAAATAAAAACTTTTGAGGTTCGCCGATGACATTGTAATTCTGTCAGACACAGCAAAGGACTTGGAAGAGCACTTGAATGGAATGGATAGTGTCTTGAAAGGAGGATATAAGATGAACATCAACAAAAGCAAAACGAGGATAACGGAATGTAGTCGAATTAAGTCGGGTGATACTGAGGGTATTAGATTAGGAAATGGTACACTTAAAGTAGTAAAGTAGTTTTGCTGTTTAGGGAGCAAAATAACTGATGATGGTTGAAGTAGAGTGGATATAAAATGTAGACTGGCAATGGGAAGGAAAGCGTTTCTGAAGAAGAGAAATTTGTTAACATCGAGTATAGATATAAGTGTCAGGAAGTCGTTTCTGAAAGTATTTGTATGGAGTGTAGCCATGTATGGAAGTGAAACATGGACGATAAATAGTTTAGACAAGAAGAGAATAGAAGCTCTCAAAATGTGGTGCTACAGAAGAATGCTAAAGATTAGATGGGTAGATCACATAACTAACGAGGAGGTGTTGAAGAGGATTGGGGAGAAGAGAAGTTTGTGGCACAACTTGACTAGAAGAAGGGATTGGTTGGTAGGACATGTTCTGAGGCATCAAGGGATCACCAATTTAGTATTGGAGGGCAGCGTGGAGGGTAAAAATCGTAGAGGGAGGCCAAGAGATGAATATACCAAGCAGATTCAGAAGGATGTAGGTTGCAGTAGGTACTGGGAGATGAAGAAGCTTGCACAGGATAGAGTAGCATGGAGAGCTGCATCAAACCAGTCTCAGGGCTGAAGACCCAACAACAACATTGTGAGTTCAAATGTAATATATTTTCTAGAGACCAGGAAGCTTATCTCCACAAATGAGCATGGTTTTAGAAAGCATCAATCATGTGAAACACAAATTGTCCTTTTCTCACATGATGTACTGTGAACTATGGATGAAGGCCTATAGGCAGATTCCATATTTCTAGATTTCTGATAAGCATTTTACATGATACCCCACTGCAAACTGGTAATGAAGGCGTGAGAAAACAGAATAGGTTCCCGGATGTGAGTGGCTCGAAAACTTCTTAGGTAATAGATCCCAGTATGTTGTCCTCGAAGGCAAGTGTTCATCGGATACGGTGGTATTGTGAGGTATGCCCCAGGGAAGTGTCCTCCTCCTGTGCCCGAATAGGCCTCGGAAGGTCCAGTGGTACTGACCAATCACCGTGTCATCCTCAGCCAGTAGGCATCACTGGATGTCAATATTGAGGGGCATGTGGTCAGCACTCTGCTCTCCGAGCCATTGTTAGGTTTCATGACCAGAGGTGCTTCTTGTCAGTAAAGTAGCTTCTCAATTAGCCTCACAAAGGCTGAGTGCACCCTGATGCCAACAGCACCTGGCAGACCCAGACGGTGATCCATTCGAGTACTAGCCAAATCCAACTGCTTAACTTCTGACGGGAACCAGTGTTACCACTGTGGCAAGGCCATTGGGTCCAGGGAAGTGTGATGGACCACTATTATTTTCAATACACATAAATGATCTGTTGGGCAGGGTGGGCAGCAATCTACAGTGTTAACTGATGAAGCTGTAGTGTATGAAAAGGTGTCAAAGATGAGTGAGTGTAGTATGTTACAACATGACATAGGGAAAATTTCTTGTTGGGGTGATGAGTGGCAGCTGGCTCCAAAAATAGAAAAGTTAATGCAGGTGAATAGCAAAGACAAACCCATAATATTCTGATACAGCATTAGCAGTGTGCTCCTTGACACAGTCCTGCAGTCATGTCATTTAAATATCTGAACATAATGTTGAAAAGTGACATGAGCTGGAATAAGCATGTGAGGATTGTGGTAAGGAAGGTGAATGGTCAGATTCAGTTTATTGGGAGAATGTAGGGAAGTGTGGCTCATCTATAAAGGAGAGCGTATATAAGACACTAGTGTGACCTATTTGTGGGTACTACTGGCGTGCTTGGGATCCACACCAGTTTGGATTAAATGAAGAGATTGTAACATTTCAGACGTGGGCTGCTAGTTTCATTACCAGTAGGTTCAAAAAGACCTAAGTGGTACAGTGATGCTTCAGGAGCTCAAATGGGAATCCCTGGAGGGAAGGCAACATACTTTTCGTGAGGTACTATTGAGAAAATTTAAAGAGCAAGCATTTGAAGCTGAATGCAGAACAGTCCTCCTCCTGCCAACATATATTTTGCATAAGGACCACAAACATAAGATAGAAGAAATGAGAGCTCATATGAAGGGATATAAACAGTCTTTTTACCTCATTCTGTCTGCGAGTGGAAGAGGAAAGGAAACGACTAGTAGTAGTACAAGGTACCCTCTACCACATACCATATGATGGCTTTCAGAGTGCATATGTATATGTAGATGTAAGTGGAGGGAGTGTTGGCAGATATATGGGCTGGTATGATTGTAGTGGCTGGTGGGAAACTGCGTGTTCTGAAGGTGATGTGGGGATGTGAATTTAATTTTTTTGGTATTTGTTTGGCCTCGATTATAACAAGCATTTTTTATTTTTTACTAATAACTGGGCAAGAAAACCAAACTATCGTTTAGCCATAGCAGCAAGCAAAAATTTTGTTTTTAAGTAAACATTTTTTTAAAAATGAGTACTTTTTATTCATAAAATTTCCATTGTTTTGAAATATTGGGTTGTAATAGAAAATGAGAAAAAGACCTGTACTGTTTTAATAACAATGTCAACAGAAATGAGCGAGAAACACATGGCATAAGAATTGGAACAGCATTATGAAGGCGGTAGTGTACATGTTACCATACCTAGTGTCGTCATCCGACATCAACGAGATGATGCCATCGCTAGTCTGGAAGTATTTTACAAAGTGTAGTATCGGCGAAGTACAATGCTCCATTTTCTTTAAAAGATTAAAAATAGGAAGAACCACAGCAAACTTGCAACATGATATGAGGAGAAAACTTAAAACTTAACAATTCATTGAAACAATTCATTTGTAGTTTATGATAAAAGTAGGAAGTAGCTGATCTGTTGCCAGTGTTTACATAATATGCCTGCTTGCAGTCCTTGGAAATGGACAAATTAACATGAAAAAGAGAGTTATTCAACCTCAGTTCTCTCCCATAAGTGTTGACTATTCGTAATGCTGAAGTAGTGGTATGTTCCTTGTTTACGGCATGGTTTTAGAGCAGACTTTCAGAAAATTAGAATCAGTAGGACAGTACTGGTGATTTTTTGTATAATATTCAACCACTTACCACTTGTCGAGAAAATCAGCGAATGGTGGATGGACTAAGTTTTCTTTTGTTTGCCCATTTAATTTAGTATTTTGATTCTGCGTATCTTGAAACTGAGAATCAAAATTCTTTAATCTTTCTTTGATTTCTACATTTATCACAGGAAATAATAAGAATAACAAACTGAAAATTGGTTATTTCTGAAACCTGTTATTTTGAATGGTTTTAACAGTCAGGTTAAACTGGCATCGTAAAAAACTGAAATAACCAAATATCGTTTGTTACAGCAATAACAACCATTGCCAGTGATAGGACGGAGGAACGGGAGACAGTTGGATGAAGTTAGGACAGTGAGTTATCTGAGGTTAAGGCCAGCACAATTGCAGCAGCAGAGGATGTGTTGTAAGGATAACTCCCATCTGTGTAGTTCAGAGAAGCTGTTGGTGGAGGGAAGGACACAGATGGCTCGGGTTGTGAAGCAGCCAGTGAAACTGAGCATGTTATGCTCAGCTGCATGTTGTGTATAAGTGGTCAGCTTTGTTCCTGACAACAGTTTGGCAGTGACCATTCATCCTGGTGGACAGCTAGTTGGTAATAAAAGGCTGTGCAGTGTTTGCAGCAGAGTTGGTATATGACATGACTGCTTTCACAGGTAGTCTCTGATGTGTTAGGATAAACAAGACTAGAACAGGAGGTGCTGAGTGGGTAGATTGGGCATGTAATGGTTTTAACTCGCCCATTCCTGTGTCATTTCCCGTTTCCTAACATCATCCCTATCCCAGTTGACCACTGCTTCATCTTTCTTTACAAGTTCAGGAAAGTATCCCTTTCCTCGGCTAAAACCCAGTCCTACATCCTGTACCTACCAGGCTCTATTCCTCACAGACCTCAATGGCCAGACATCCCAGAACCACCTATATTCCCTCTTAAAGACACTGTTACAGTGTGATACTCACTTCATACACAACTTCTCTGAAATAGAAACCCTTGCAGTCCAACAGCTGGAAGAGCATTCCAGACACAATCTGTCAGTGCCTTGGGGCACAACTTTCTGCCGACACCCGTCCTTCCTCATATTGAACCCCATGTCAACCCCTCATAGCACCCAGGGCCTGCCTAGCTGACCTCTTCAATTTACCTCCAAAACTCCCGCCAAACACCCCACAAAACCCTGAGCCCAAGCAAACCCTAAACACTGTTGTTAAGCTCTCTACGAATATCATCAGTCACACACAAGTTTCAGTCCTATCCAAAGGCCTAACTTTCAACCCCACCCCAAAAATTTAACCATGCTGGAATTGTCCAAGACCTACTCTCCTTCTCCCGATCCCTACTGTGGAAACACTTCTTTGCCACCAGTCCCTCGAACCAAAACCAAAAACCCAACCTGATCCCACCATTGAACCTTGCGTCTCCCATTTCATACTGACCTCCAACTGTGACCCCCCCCCCCCCCCCCTTTCCAATTTGGCCTCATCATTCTCCCCCAGGTTCCTACCTAAGAACACTAACATTTTGGCAGAAGAAAAGGCCCGTCATACGCAACCTGAAAACAGATCCAGACCTAATTGTCCTCCCTTCAGACAAAGGCGTCACTACTATTGTGATGGGTTACAATAATCACATGATGGAAGGCCTCAGCCAATTACCAGACTCCTCCACCTACAAGCTCTGCCAGGGTGATGCCATTTAGATGTCCAACATACCTCCAGTGTTCTTGTTGTTGTTGTTGTTATGGTCTTCAGTCCTGAGACTGGTTTGATGCAGCTCACCATGCTACTCTATCCTGTGCAAGCTTCTTCATCTCCCAGTACCTATTGCAACCTACATACTACTGAATCTGCTTAGTGTATTCATCTCTTGGTCTCCCTCTACGATTTTTACCCTCCACGCTGCCCTCCAATGCTAAATTGGTGATCCCTTGATGCCTCAAAACATGTCCTACCAACCGATCCCTTCTTCTGGTCAAGTTGTGCCACAAACTTCTCTTCTCCCCAATTCTATTCATTAGTTATGTGATCTACCCACCTTATCTTCAGCATTCCTCTGTAGCACCACATTTCGAAAGCTTCTATTCTCTTCTTGTCCAAACTAGTTATCGTCCATGTTTCACTTCCATACATGGCTACACTCCATACAAATACTTTCAGAAACGACTTCCTGACACTTATATCTATACTCGATGTTAACAAATTTCTCTTCTTCAGAAACGCTTTCCTTGCCATTGCCAGTCAACATTTTATATCCTCTCTACTTTGACCATCATCAGTTATTTTGCTCCCTAAATAGCAAAACTCCTTTACTACTTTAAGTGTCTCATTTCCTAATATAATTCCCTCAGCATCACCTGATTTAATTTGACTACATTCCATTATCCTCGTTTTGCTTTTGTTGATGTTCATCTTATATCCTCCTTTCAAGACACTGTCCATTCCGTTCAACTGCTCTTCCAAGTCCTTTGCTGTCTCTGACAGAATTACAATGTCATCGGCGAACCTCAAAGTTTTTACTTCTTCCTCATGAATTTTAATACCTACTCCGAATTTTTCTTTTGTTTCCTTTACTGCTTGCTCAGTATACAGATTGAATAACATCGGGGAGAGGCTACAACCCTGTCTCACACCTTTCCCAACCACTGCTTCCCTTTCATGCCCCTCGACTCTTATAACTGCCATCTGGTTTCTGTACAAATTGTAAATAGCCTTTCGCTCCCTGTATTTTACCCCTGCCACCTTCAGAATTTGAAAGAGAGTATTCCAGTTATCATTGTCAAAAGCTTTCTCTAAGTCTACAAATGCTAGAAATGTAGGTTTGCCTTTTCTTAATCTTTCTTCTAAGATAAGTCGTAAGGTTAGTATTGCCTCACATGTTCCAACATCTTTACGGAATCCAAACTGATCTTCCCCGAGGTCCGCTTCTACCAGTTTTTCCATTCATCTGTAAAGAATTCGCGTTAGTATTTTGCAGCTGTGACTTATTAAACTGATAGTTCGGTAATTTTCGCATCTGTCAACACCTGCTTTCTTTGGGATTGGAATTATTATATTCGTCTTGAAGTCCGAGGGTATTTTTCCTGTCTCATACATCTTGCTCACCAGATGGTAGAGATTTGTCATGAATGGCTCTCCCAAGGCCATCAGTAGTTCTAATGGAATGTTGTCTACTCCCGGGGCCTTGTTTCGTCTCAGGTCTTTCAGTGCTCTGTCAAACTCTTCACGCAGTATCTTATCTCCCATTTCGTCTTCATCTACATCCTCTTCCATTTCCATAATATTGTCCTCAAGTACATCACCCTTGTATAAACCCTCTATATACTCCTTCCACCTTTCTGCTTTCCCTTCTTTGCTTAGAACTGGGTTGCCATCTGAGCTCTTGATATTCATACAAGTGGTTCTCTTCTCTCCAAAGGTCTCTTTAATTTTCCGGTAGGCAGTATCTATCTTACCCCTAGTGAGACAAGCCTCTACATCCTTACATTTGTCCTCTAGCCATCCCTGCTTAGCCATTTTGCACTTCCTGTCGATATCATTTTTGAGACGTTTGTATTCCTTTGTGCCTGCCTCATTTACTGCATTTTTATATTTTCTCCTTTCATCAATTAAATTCAATATTTATTCTGTTACCCAAGAATTTTTATTAGCCCTCGTCTTTTTACCTACTTGATCGTCTGCTGCCTTCACTACTTCATCCCTCAGAGCTGCCCATTCTTCTTCTACTGTATTTCTTCCCCCCATTCCTGTCAATTGTTCCCTTATGCTCTTCCTGAAACTCTCTACAACCTCTGGTTCTTTCAGTTTATCCAGGTCCCATCTCCTTAAATTCCCACCTTTTTGCAGTTTCTTCAGTTTCAATCTGCAGTTCATAACCAATAGATTGTGGTCAGAATCCACATCTGCCCCTGGAAATGTCTTACAATTTAAAACCTGGTTCCTAAATCTCTGTCTTACCATTATATAATCTATGTGATACCTTATAGTATCTCCAGGATTCTTCCAGGTCTACAACCTTCTTTTATGATTCTTGAACCAAGTGTTAGCTATGATTAAGTTATGCTCTGTGCAAAATTCTACAAGGCGGCTTCCTCTTTCATTTCTTCCCCCCAATACATATTCACCTACTATGTTTCCTTCTCTCCCTTTCCTATTGACGAATTCCAGTCACCCATGACTATTAAATTTTCGTCTCCCTTCACTACCTGAATAATTTCTTTTATCTCATCATACATTTCATCTATTTCTTCATCATCTGCAGAGCTAGTTGGCATATAAACTTGTACTACTGTAGTAGGCATGGGCTTTGTGTCTATCTTGGCCACAATAATGCATTCACTATGCTGTTTGTAGTAGCTAACCCGCATTCCTATTTTTTTATTCATTATTAAACCTACTCCTGCATTACCCCTATTTGATTTTGTATTTATAACCCTGTAATCACCTGACCAAACATCTTGTTCCTCCTGCCACCGAACTTCACTAATTCCCACTATATCTAACTTTAACCTATCCATTTCCCTTTTTAAATTTTCTAACCTACCTGCCCGATTAAGGGATCTGACATTCCACGCTCCGATCCGTAGAACACCAGTTTTCTTTCTCCTGATAACGACGTCCTCTTGAGTAGTCCCCACCCGGAGATCCGAATGGGGGACTATTTTACCTCTGGAATATTTTACCCAAGAGGACGCCATCATCATTTAACCATACAGTAAAGCTGCATGCCCTCTGGGAAAATTACGGCTGTAGTTTCCCCTTGCTTTCAGCCGTTCGCAGTACCAGAACAGCAAGCCCATTTTGGTTATTGTTACAAGGCCAGATCAGTCAATCACCCAGACTGTTGCCCCTGCAACTACTGAAAAGGCTGCTGCCCCTCTTCAGGAACCACATGTTTGTCTGGCCTCTCAACAGATACCCCTCCGTTGTGGCTGCACCTATGGTACGGCCATCTGTATCGCTGAGGCACGGAAGCCTCCCCACCAACGGCAAGGTCCATGGTTCATGGGGGGATACCTCCAATACCTGAGTTGAATACCTCCAATACCTACTCAAATCCATAGACCCTTCCCAGGACCTCTCACCTGAGTGCATCTCCCTCCTCACCCCAACAGAAACCCATAAACCCACCTTCTATATGTTCCCCAAAATCCTCTAACCCGACAGTCCTGGAGACCTCTTTGTTGCTGGCTATTGTGCTCCCATTGAAAGATTTTATGTTGTTTTTGACCAACACCTCCAATGAGTTGCCCAAAACCTGGCCTCCCACGTACTAACCACTTCCTTCACTGACTTTCCGCCATCCCCACCCCTCTACCTCCTGGATCTCTACTCATCACTGTTGATATCATCTCCATATGCACTAGCATCCCTCATATCCAGGGTCTTGCCACTATCAAAGACTACCTCTCCCAATGTCCTTCAAACTCCAAATCCACCACTTCATTCATTATAAACCTTGCCCATTATATCCAGACCCAAAACTGCTTTCCCTTCGAAGAGAAGATTTACAAACAAATCTATGGCACACACATGAGCACCTGCATGGCACCCTCCTATGCCAGCCTGTTTATGGGCCATCTGTAGGAAGCCTCCTGCCCCTCAGTCTGGTTTGGTTTCATTGATGATATCTTCATGAGCCAGATTCAGGGCCGAGACATCCTATCCATATTCTATCACCACCTCAAAACCTTTTCATCCGTCTGCTTTACCTGGTCCTCCTCTGCCCAATGCACCACTTCCTGAATGTTGACCCCCCCTCACTGATGGCTCCATCCACACCTCTGTCCACATTAAACCCACTTATCACCAACAGTACCTGCATTTCAGTGGCTGCCATCCCTTCTGCACCAAAGGATCCTACCTGTACAGCCTAGCCGCCTGTGGATGACATATCTGCAGTGATGAGAACTGCCTTGTGCGGTATGCAGAAGGCCTCAAAGGCCTTCACAGACGGGAAATACCCCCCCCCCCCCCCCCCCAAAAAAAAAAAAAAAAGAAACCACTTAGTTCACAAACAGATTTCACGTGCCATATCCTCATCTTCTCCCAATCTTCCCACCACCCCTCCAAAAATCAGCTACAAAAGAGCACTCACTCACCCTATATCAGCCTGACTGCAACAACTGAACCATATCCTTTGTCAGGGGTTTGATTATCCTTCATTCTGCTGTGAAATAAGAGACATCCTACCCAAGATTCATCTTGTCATTTTAGTAGTGTTCTGTTACTCACACAACCTACACAACATCCTAGTCCATCACTATGCACTCCGACTCCCAACCCCCTTGCCACAGAAATCATCTCTCTGTGGCGAACCAAAGTGCAAGACTTGCCCGATCCATCCACCTAGCACCTCTTACTCCAGTCCTGTCACTGACTTATCCTACCCCATCAGAGGCTGGGCTACCTTTGAAAGCAGCCATGTCATATACCAACTCTGCTGCAAACAATGTACAGGATTTTTTGTTGGTATGACTACCAACCAGCAGACCATCAGGATGAATGTTCTGATTTATCCTTGTGAATACATTGTGAAATTTTATCACTTTGTTTTATACATTTTATTTTTACATTTTATACCAAATCCATGTAAGCCATGCACTAAATAAATAAATATATAAATGGTCACCACCAAACTTGTCAAGAACCAAGTTGATGACCCGGCGGCACAACATGCAGCTGAGGACAACATGGTCAATTTCATGGCTGCTTCACAACCTGAGCCATTTGGATCCTTTCCTCCACCACTAGATTCTCTGAACTACACAGATGGGAGTTATTCTTACAACATATCCTCTGCTCCCATAATTGTCTTGGCCTCAATTCAGGTAACCCGCTGTCACCACATCCTACACCCAACAGTTTCCCCTTTGTCCATCCTATCACCCCCTCTCAGTTCACATCCCCATGTAGCCTTCAGTGTGTACCTTCTCCCAGCCACAGGTACAACTGTACCAGCTCTTATACCTGCCCCCCAAAACCCCACTACCCTCTCCCACCACCTGCATTCCTAGCCAGCAAACTGGCCATCTCCCTCCAAGCCAATAGCTATCCACTCCTGCCTCCCACATCCCTCTTCCTCCACCCACACCAATCGACACTACCCACACCACAACAAGGGTGTTGGCATTGCCAGTGTAGCTTGCACCATGTAGGTGCATAGGCATGTGTGGGTGTTTGTGTACTTATTTCACTCTAGATCATCAAAGGATAAAATCTGAAAGCTAGCAAGTTTTCTTCCTTTTGTGTATGCATATTGTCAACTCAATGCTTCTGCTTTTTGGTTAGTAGTCTCCTTTAATCCTAAAGTATTTACACTCTATAAGAACATTCCATAACAAAAGAATATTTGGCAGACTGTGAATGGTGGCTTAGAAACATTTTACCTCAGTACTTTTTTTAGTTTCAATATTCCTTTTAGCTGTCCTACATTTGTCCTTCCTCATGATTTAATTGAACATGATAGATCTGAGAATACAAGTTCATAGCAGATAATCCTCTAAATGCTCTGTCAGTAAACCTGGATGTCTTGTTGATCAGAGTAAGATCTTTGCTTAGTATTTTGCACATAAAAATCAGTGGTCCCTCCAAGTCAGTTATTTATCTATATTAGACCTCAAAACTATAATATTGTTTGTTTCTTCAATAAATCCATCTCCATAAGCTTCAAACCATTGTGAAGTACATGCAAGAGGGCACTTCCTATTTTACAGTGTGTTATGGTTTCTTCTCATTCCATTCACATAATGAACATTAAAAGAATGTCTGCTTGGATGCCTCTGTGACTGGGACAATTAGTCTTTGCAGTCCCTATAGGAGTGATATGTGTGAGGCAATGGGATATTCCTAGTTTTCTCATTTATATAAAGTATCTGCCAGTTCAGGTTTTTTCAGAATTTCCATGACATACTTCCATGGGTAAAAAAAAACTTTCACTATATGTGCTGTAGTTCTTTGTCTTTGTTCAATATCCCTTCTTATAACTGTTTGATATGGGTCCCACAGTATTGAGCAATATTCTAGTATTGGTCACACAAGTATATCTCAATTGTAGACCAACAACTTTTCACCAGTATTTTATCAGTGAAGCAATGACTAATGACTGCTACCTGCTTTACCAACAACTGAACCTATGTGATCATTCAGTTGTATATTCCTACTAAGTCACTATAAGAAGATACTTGACAGTTGCTGGGCTGAACGCAGCAACTTTGTGCACCTGCTACAACCAATCATGTTACATCATTTTGTAAATGTCTCTGTGAGAACATCTTGACATTGCCAGAGTTCTGTAGATGGTCTGTGTTTTTGCCTGCACTGTTCGCACTTCATAGTTTAAAGCTGGCAATGGGAATGAGAGATCAACTTAAGCCAACTCGACATTAGGTAACTTGATTAGTTGACTAGCTCCTGTTGTGGCTCATTGATATTGTAGTCATAGTATATTACATTTTTCAAACAGTAGAAAGTCCAGGATGGAATAACAACAATATTGAAAGGATGGCTAGCTACTCAAAACATAAAGGAGGCATTGACGTGCAGATGGGCACAGTGAAAAAGAAGACTAGGAAAAACACACACACACACACACACACACACACACACACACACACACACACACACACACACACAAACAACTCATGTCACGTGGGCACCACTGTCATATCTGCGTACTAAGGCCTGACTGAGTGTGTAGCTACTACTTACATTGTCTGCCATGTCATTAATATACAATATGAACAACAAGGGTCCCAGTAATTGTCCATTAGACATTCCTGAAGTTACTTCTGCATCTGTCAATGCCTCCTCATCCTAAATATCATTCTCTCCTGGGGTACACTGAAGTTACTTTTACATCTGTCAGTGATTCTCTATGCAAGATAAAATGTTGCATCCGCATTACCAAGAAGTCCTCATTCCAGTCACTGAAAGTATCAATTTGCAACACTGTCTCAAAACCTGACATTGAACCCTGCTTTGAAGAGTTCCAACCACAATCCCAACTTGATCCAACACCACTATCTCAAAATTACACCTTACAAGCTTTGTGATAATTCGTAACATTCAGTGTTGCCCTACCACCCTTCCTGAGGTCCCTACAATATGACCCTAACCTCTCCTCTGCAGAATTCCAGGAACTTTGTATCCTAAAAACTGATGACTTCATCATTATCCTCCTGACAGACAAGGGATCTACCTGCCGCCAAGATCCTAACCCTGTGGTACAAACAGACCTACATTACGTTCTTAAAACCTCAGGGCCCACACAAGGAATAACATCACAATCCATAGAATTTCTTAACCCACCCAATCTGTGCACTCCCACCTTTTTGCCTCTTCCTAAGACCCACAAACCCAACCACCCTGGTCAGCCTGTAACTGATTTCTTCAAAGTACCCACTGAATATATCTCTGTCTTGGTGGTTAGAGACTCCTACACCAACCATTTCCTAGATCATCTGAAATCTGTATCTCTCCCTATACCACTACACACTTTGCTTGTCAGCATTGATGCCACGTCGCTCTATACCAATATTCCCCATGCATATGGTCTGTCTGCTGCCGAACATTACCCCAACTGGCACCCACTTGATTCCAAACCCATGCAACATTCCTCCTCAACTTAGTCAACTTTATATTTACCATTAACTACTATACCTCTGAGGGACTGACTTGCAAACAAACCAGGGGGGTGGCCGTGGAAACCACGATGGCCCTTTCATATGCTAACCTTTTCAGAGATTGTTTGAAGGGGACTTTCTTGGGATCCATAGGCCTTCAGCTCCTGGTTCGGTTTAGATGCATTGATGACATCTTTGCCTTATGGACTCATGGTGAGGTTGACTCATTAAAGTTTTTTGGAAACTCTAAATACATTCTCCCCATTAAATTCTACTTGGACCTCTTCCATATTTGATGCCACATTTTTTTTATGTTGGCCTCATGTTCACCTTGCGCAGCTACACATTTCTGTTCACATTAAGCCTACAAACAAATAAAAGTTCCATCCTTTTCTTGTCAAACATTTCCTTCCATACAGCCTTTGCATTGAAGGCAAACATATTTGTTTAGATGCTGACTCCTTACAGTAATACATGACCTTGGTCTTCACTGTTTGTAACTATACCATCAGCCTAGTTCAAAAGCAGATTTCCCAGTTCATTACATCCAATCCTGTTGATGCTAATCCCTCCAAAAACAACTTAGGGCTATACCTCTTGTCACTTAGTACTATCCTGGTTTTGAAAGTATTAATAAGCTACTTTTATAGGGCTATGACGTTCTTAAATCATGTCCTGAAATGAGTGAAATGATGTCCATTGTATCTGATATTTTACCCACCCCACCTAGAATAGCTTTTCATCCCCCCCTCCCCCTACCAGTCTTTTGTCAGACCCTAAGTCCCTTATGCATCCATTTCCTTACTCTGTGACTCCTAGCCCTGTGTCTGTCCCCACTGTAAGACTTGCATCAAACCACCACCTACACTAGCCCTGTAACTGGAAAAACATAAACTAACAAAGGCAGAGCCACCTGGAAAGAACAGGTGTTGTGTGCCAGCTGTTATGCAAACATAGTTCAATTGTACAGTGACATAACTACAACCAAGTTATCAGTTAGGATGAACGGGTGTAGACAGAGGTTGTTACTGGCAACACACAGTATTTTATGGCAGAGCACACTCTACAACATGACAGTTGTGACCTCGGTGTCTGTTTCATTGCATGTGCCATCTGGATTTTCCCTCCAGACACTGGTTTCTCAGAACTACACAAGAAGGAAGTGGCTTTACATGTGGTGGGTCTCACCACTCACTTTGCCTACATTAAATCTATTCCTTTTCTTTGCTGCTTTTAATTTTTCTCTGTCTTTATTAAAAATTTTCTGACCTGTTTATTTTCTTCTTCATGTCATTGACAGTGTTCATATGGTACCTGTTCAAGTGATTACTCTTTTGCTATAGGACGAGGTAACAATAAATTACAACAAGCTTCATGCAGATCCACAACAAGGGCGGACTTTGGACATCATTCTGAAGAAAGTGAAGCATCGTTTGGTAGAGAACATGAGTACTGCCACAGCTGATGCTCTGGGTTTATCAAGAGCTATTCTCTGCAATGACACTTTGGTTCGCAAACTTCAAGAGCTGGAACAGACGGAGAACATGTACCGTGGGCTTGTGGATAATTCAAAAAGAGTACTACGTGCCTTTTTTGACCTCTTGCAGGTGTACAAAGGTAAGTTTGTTCTTTGAGAATCTGAATATTCTTTGCCTCTTATATGCTTAAAAACTAAATTGGTGCTCATTTACTACTGGCATCAGTAGCTCTTCATTTTAAGATCAATCTTCTTTTGTCATGGTGTGTGAGTGGAAGGCATCAAAAGTACATTTTTTTAATGTTCAGTAAAAAAAGCTGGCAAATATTTTTAAGGATTGTTGATATCAGAAGTGAGCATACAAAAGGCAGGGCTTGAGACTCACCACTTCATTCACAGCCATAATTAGCACCAGTTTATATTATTCCATGCAGGATGTGTGAAGGCAATTCTCTCTGTTTACAATATGTAATTTTGTGAATACATACAAAATAGTTTCTGGTAATTTGAAAGTTCTTTTGTCTTGCAGAAATTATCCTTCCAATGGTAATTTTATGAATCACTTTCATTTCTAATAGGAAGCACTGGAAACATTATAATTAAAAAATAGTAGGTAACATGTTTTTATTTAGTGTAAAGTTAGTTCATTTTGACATTGCTTTGCCAGTAATGGGAGAAGAGAAGTTTGTTGTTCCCAGTTGTGGAAGTCATGACTGTATAGAATCTCCCAAACAGGATCTTCAAATTGTGGCTCATGTCAGCACCAATGATGCCTGCCTCATTGTTTCTGAGTCCATCGTGTCACATGGGCAGCTGGCAGAAGTAGTGAGGACTGCTGGCATCACTTGTGGGGCACAAGCAGTGTTTACAATTTACAGCACTGTACCCAGAATTTTTCTTTTTTTTAAGGCTATGTGGTATTTTGAAGTCCGCTGACAAATGACAACTAATCAGTATGCAGGACGTGAAATCAGGTTGTGCAAAAAGTGAAGACACTTTGAATATCAAAATGTTAAGGCTAAATTGCGGAAGCATTCATAGCAAAGTCCTTGGATCCACCATCCACTAAGAAACCTGTAGTGCTTAAATTATACTCAGAACTGAGAACTGGATGAAAGCTGAAGTAAAATGCTCCAATAATCATTGAGGCAAAATAATGTATATTGAAAAGACTAGTTAGATACTGCAGTTGACAAAAAAAATTGTGTCCATTGAGGTCTAAAAATGTTGTGACCATTGAGGTCTAAATTGCGTCTGACTGCAAAACTGTTTGGACACACATAACCAGTGTAGGTGAAGCTCAGGTTCAAGTTCGAATGTTTTTATCAGCTATTCGATTCTACTGTAACAGTTGTAGAACCATTCAAAGGAAGTCTCAACTCAGCAGTGCAGGAGTGCACAGCGTTTTCTTAGGCTAGGTGATATTTTGAAGTTCAGTGATGAATGCCTCCTGTTCAACATGCAGGGAGTGGAATCAACTGTGTAAAAAGTAAAGACACTTTGAATGTCAAAATTTTAACAGTAAATTTGTACCCCACTCATACAATTATAGTTGGTGATAACTTCAATCCACACCTGATATGTTGGCAAAAATACATGTTTAAAGCCGGTGGTAGGCATAAAATGTTGTCCAAAATCGTACTGAATGCTTTCTCAGAAAAACATTTTGAACAATTAGTTCAGGAGCCCATTCAAAGTGTAAATGGCTGTGGGAACATACTTGACCTCTTAGCAACAGATAATTCTGAGCAAATAGTGTACCATGACAGATATAGGGACTAGTGACCACAAGGTTCGTATAGCTAGACTGAATCCTTAACATCCAAACCCACCAAATATAAACGAAAAATACATCTATTTAAAAAAGCACATAAAAATTCACTTGAGGCCATCCTAAGAGACAGTCTCCACTCCTTCCAATGTGACTTTGTAAGAGTAGACCACATGTGGTTTAAACTGAAAGAAATAGTATTGATGGAAATTTAAAGATACATACCAAATAAATTAAAAAGAGATGGTACTGTACCCCATGCTACACAAAATGGGTCTGAACACTGTTGCAGAAGCAGCGAAAAATTCATGCCAAATTTAAAAGAATGCAAAATCCCCAAGAATGGCAGAGTTTTACGGAAGTTGAAAACACAGCATGAATGTCAATGTGAGATGCTTTTAATAGTTTCCACAATGAAACAATTGTTTTCTGAAATTGCTTCATGAAAGAAAAGACAGTAAATATTCCAGAATTTGAATCAAGAACAACTGCCAACGTGAGTAACATATAATTAGGTATCCTTATTGCAGCAAAGCAGATTAAAACACTTAAGAAAGGGAAGGTCTCTGATCCAGATTATATAGAAGTCAGGTTCCTTTCAGAGTATGCTGATACAATAGCTCCTTACTTAGGAATCATAAACAACCACTTGCTTGATGAAAGATCTGTACACAAAACTGGATGGTTGCACAAGTCACACCAATACCCAAGAAAAGAAATAGGAGTAATCCACTGAAGTCATCATTGCAACAGTGGTTACTCAGGAAGGCTAGGAGAGTACTTATGCCGGAAAAAGCAGATAAGCAGTTGTTAGCATCCTGTTCAGACTGTGAGTGGACATCATTTAGCTTCAGGTCTGATGGACACAGAGGAATTATGGGAATAGCTTAAACTGATTGTAAATCAAGCTCTGTAGAAGTATGCAGACTAAGTGGGTTAAGGACAGAAAAGGTCCATTATGGTTTAGTTAGGAAATTTTGCAAAGCAGAGATCGTTGCATTTTCAGTCAAAAAAGAATGTGTAAATGTTGACAATTAAAAGTTAATAGAAGTTTGTGTGTGTATAAAAGGATCAATACATGAAATGTACATCTTCCTGCATGATACCTCAGCGAAAGATCTTGCCAAGAAACCGAGAAAATTCTAGTTCAACTTCAAATCACTAAGGGTTCTATCTAGCTTGGTGTGGCAGTAAGAGACAGCAAAACGAAAGTTAAGTTTTAAATTTACCATTAAAAAAAAATCGTTCATTCAGGAGGATTGTACAGACATATCATTGTTTGACCATCACAGTGACTCTATATGGAAAACAGAAATAGGCATTCCTGGTGCTGAGAAGTACCTGAAAGAGCTGAAAAGAAATAAGTCACCAGATCTCAATTTAGTTTTACTGAGAGTACAGTACTTAATGGCATTGAGCCCACACTTAGCTTGCATTTACTGTGAATCTCTCACTCAGCACAACACCCCCAGTGACTGGAAAAAAGTGCAGGTGACTCCTCTGTTTACAAAGGGTAAAAGAATGGACCCACAAAATTACAGACCAGTATACATTTGTTTTCTGCAGAATTGTTGAACATGTTTTAAGTCTGAATATAATAAAAGCTTCTGTTCATGAATCAGCACTGATTTTCAAAGCATCACCAGTGCAAAACTCGGCTTTCCCTTTTCTCACATGATATCCTGCAAACCATAGCAGATTTCGTATTCCTTGATTTCTGCAAACTGTTTGACACAGTGTCCCACTATGGACTGTTAACAAAGTGTAAGCATACATCATAGGTTCCCAGATATGTGAGTGACTTGAAAACTTCTTAATTAGTGGAACCTAGTACATTGCCCTGGGTGGTAAGTGTTCATCAGAGACAAGGGTATTGTCAGGAGTCCCCAGAAAGTGTGATAAGACCCCTGTTGTTTTCTATATACATAAATTATCTGATGGATAGGGTGAGCAGCAGTCTACAGAGTTTTCTTTACACTGTAGTGTAAAGTGTCAGTGTTGAGTGACTGTAGGAGGGCACATGCTGACAGAATTTCTATTTGGTGTGATGGGTGGCAGCTTGCTCTAAAAGTAGAAAAATGTAAGGTAATGCAGATGAGGAGAAAAAATAATCCTCTGACATTGAAATACAGTATTAGTGGTGTGCTGTTTGACACAGTCACATTGATTAAATATCTAGGCATAACATTTGCAAAGCTCTATGATACAGAACAATCATAAAGAAGGTGAATCATCTACTTCACTTTCTTGGGAGAATTCTAGGATAGTGTGCTCAGTTGTCAATGAGACAAAATAGAGGAGAGGTGTGTGATCCTTTCTTGAGCACTGCTTGAGTGTGTGGGTGCCCCAGCAGGTTGGATTAGAGGGAGACATCAAAGCGATTCAGAGGTGTGCTGCTAGATTTATTTCTGGTAGATTCAATCCGATCAACACGTATTAAGTAAAAGCTTCATGAAATCAAATGGGAATCCCTGGAGGGTAGAGGTGTTTTTTTCATGAGACACTATTGAAAAAAAAATTAGTGAACAGGCATTTGCAGCTGAATGTAGAAGATTCTACTGCCATGAATCTATATTGCGCATAAGGACTGCGAAGACAGTATAGAGAAATTAAGGTTGTACAGGTGCATATAGACATTCAGTTTTATCTTGCTCCATTTGCAGTTGAAACAGGGAAGCTAGTGACTAGTAGTGGCACAAGATACACTCTGCCTTGCACTCTATGGTGGCTTGTGGAGTATGTCAGTAGATCTAGCTGTAGATGCAGATGTTAAACTTTAGATGGGCTCCTTAATACGTAGATTGACACTTGCCATTGATCCAACAACCATCACTCCACTGTAAATGTAATGTAGTTATAACAACAAAATTCTTTGTATCCTTTCTACATGAACTGGGTCATAACCAGCTTTTTCTTCTAGGTGTGTTTATTTTTTGCCTTATAATTCTGTAATATAGGAATTACTGCCTTTACATGTCAAACAATTTTTAAATATGATTTTGTGCTTGCATCCTGATGTATGCTGATACCAACAGTAGTGCACTTTTCATTAAGTACAACTGTAACATATGGTTCTATTTGTGAAAATTGCTGCACCATGAAGGACTCATAAAAAATAAATTTAATTTCATTCACTGTGAACTGTAGTTGAAGAACAAAGTGATTAAATATTTATCAAACAGAAAATTGTCTCGAGAAAACTACACAATTATGTGACAGAGTTGCTGGCCCTTTGCCATCACAACAGGCGGATCCCTCTCATCTTGTAGGTATGAGCGACCTACTCTTACTTTTTTTACCTTCTCTTATGTATCACTGTTATTTCCCTGATAAAGTAACTACTAGTTCTGTATGCCAGGATCTTGTATGTACTTTTATGTGTGTATGTTGGTAGTGCTGATATTTCTCCTCAAGGTGAGTAATGGCCAGCAGTTTTGTCTCAGAAAACTCTGATTGAGTATTTAGAACAAGAAAATGATGATACAACACCAAACGAGAATTAGATGAAACTGGACTCGGTTTTGGGAGGACGATGGTTCAGTCCCGCATCCGGCCATCCTGATTTAGGTTTTCCATGATTTCCCTAAATCGCTTGAGGCAAATGCTGGGATGGTTGCTTTGAAGGGGCACAGCCAACTTCCTTCCCAATCCTTCCCTAATCCTACAAGACTGATGACCTCGCAGTTTGGTCTCTTCCACCAAATCAACCAACCAAACTGACATAGATTTACCATAAGAGCTTCTAAAAAATTGTCAAGAGTCAAAAGTCACTATTAACAGCTGAACCAGCAGTAGAAAGAAATCGTTGAGGGATGAAAATATGGTATATGTTCCAGGGGAACGGGCAACTCAGTGAGGATATTGTACACTGCCAGAAAAAAAAGCTTATCAAGTTAAGAAGGTATGCGATGTTACTTCAGAGTTTACAAAATTGAGTCAAATTTACAACAAATTTGGGCAGTATGAGCCCACATATCAGTGTGATGTTGCACCCCGTCGGGCCAAGATTCACGCACTTAATGGGTTGGTAAAAGTGTCGTAAAGCCATTGTATCTTCCCCTCAGTGTAGACATCCCCCAACTGTTGTAACTGGTTCTGATATCCTGGATGTTGATGCTGTAATGGAGTTGACATCTGAGCTGGTCCTAGACATGTTCAATCTTGGACAGATCTGGGGATCTTACTGCCCACGGGAGTACCTCAACATCATGCATACAGTTCATGGAGACACAAACCACGTGTGGGCAAGCATTGTCCTATTGAAAAATGGCAACACATTACTGTCGCATGACAGATTATGCATGGGGATGCAGGATGTTTGTGATGTACCATTTTGCCGTAAGATTTCCCTCAATCACTACCAGCCATGACCTGAAGTCATACCTGATGGCTCCTGACACCATGACAGCAAGAGTAACACTGCTGTGCATCTCCAAAACATTGGAAGAATGACAGCTCTCCCCAGGTTGCCATCAATACTCTCCAACAGTGGTAGTTCAAAAGCATGATTCATTGCTGAACACAAAGTGATGCCATTCATCAGCAGTGAATGCTTCCTGGTCACGGTACCTCTCCAAATGCAGCTGTTCATATTGTGGTGTTTACAGCAACCTACGCATGGGACAGTAGTTCCTTAGTCTGGATGTTGCTAGTCTCTGACCAGTGGGGCGGGATGATGTGTAGTCTTGCAGGTAGTCCATTACTTACTCTCAGATGGCAGGCACAGGTGTGAAGGGGTAAAGACACGCTTGGTGCACAATAGCGCATCTGTCTCTTATAGTGGTCGAGCATGGTCAACCTAAACGATGAATTATGCCCTAACACAGGATAGAAGGAAGATGGGATTTGAGGTCAGTTTGCAATTTCTTTAGTGATGAAGAGCAAATGTAGAAAGACGAATTCCCAGTAAAGGCTGGTTGATGGCTTGGATCAGCACCAAACACTGTCGCAGGGCACCGACAAGAGGTGCAGATTTTGGGGCTTGACAGGATGCTTGCAGCATGAGACTCGTGGAATTTTGGGGGGTCTCATTAACACTATTTATTAGTGATCAGACTAACTACTACACCAAGGGATAATTCTAAACATTAGAAGAACCAAAGGAGGCAGTTGGTTGCACAACAGAAGTTAGTGTCTGAATCCACGGTGGTAAGTGCTAACGGAAGTAGCAAACACTAGCAGAATGTTAGGTACAAACGTGATAGCAGCACTCCTAGTAGAAAAACAGATGTCTCAGAGCTTACTGAGGCTGGCCACAAGTGACACGGGATCGGTTCCCCAATGATCTGAATGATAACCTCTCTGAATTAAAAAATGCTGGTTTTTAAGGTATCATGGTGGTGCACTATTTCTCCCTTCCTGTAGTTGACCCACCAATCCAACAGCACTGAACAAGCTTCAACCAATCTGACAAGTCACTCTGCACCTCCAGAATGTCTCTGGGCAACCACATTTAGATTCCTCCCCTTATCCAAATATAGCAACAGCATTTAGCTGAATACTAAAAACACTGCCACTTCTGTTATGGCCAGCAACATTAGCGTTTTGTATCACTTGGTCCCCCACTCAGTCCTTTTGTGAGTGGGGACTGCTGTAGTAGCACTATAACCTGCGTAACCCCACTGATGTTCCAGTTCGCAGGAGCATGCATCATGCTCACTTCTTTGCTAAGACATGCCTTTTCGTGGGTATCTTCTACTGTGATGTCTTACAACAGTTTCTAGGCAGTGGATGGAGTTACCAGTTAATCCTCTGAAGCAAAAATTCTGCCCAGAGCATCTGCAATTTACAGGGCTCCAGCTTTGGTAACCTAAACGCTACCACTTTTGCTTGATCTCTGCATTGTCTCTCTGATTTCCTATCTCGGAGTGCCCTTGATGACTCCCAGTAGCCTTAAGCATAACAATGTAAAAGTCATTATGTTATCAATATGACATCTCCTCCCCATGGGAAGAATTTGTTAACAATCATTTGGCAACAAATTTGTAATCTGTCTTCTGTTGTAGTTGAAATATCTTAGCTGTAGAAATGACTTTATACACATTCTTGGTTATTGGCTCTCTTTACATTTTGCACTTTGTAAAGTTCGTATTTCATTTCACTTTTGCACACATGTAAACATCAACATAAAACATTGTTTCATTTTTCACAGCACTCATATATATGTAGATACACATGCATAGAAGCATCACTGTAAAACATTGGTTCATTTTTTGTGAAGATTTGCGTGACATACTACATAAATTTTAATCATTGGCTCATTAGCTCTTTCGTTTTTTACATTACAGATACAAAACATCAACACCAATAAAATATTGTTCTCTCTTTTTTATGCTACGTATACACATCCATATTTATTTGCATAGTTTTCTTCACATTACTTATACATAAACATATCAGTACATCACCATTATAATAATAAATATGAACAAGAACAAACAATCTTACAAAATTCTTGCTTACATTTTACTTACACAATTCGCAACAGTAATTTCTTACATACTAAGGGAGTTTTGTAGTGTCTTGCACTACCTTTGATCTCCATGTGGAGGTGGCATGGGAAATGCAGCTCTTTAGTTATTGCATTCAGATGTAATGGAGCCTCTGTCACACTCTTCATTATTTTTTCTGTTTGACTGAAGAGGCTGTCTACTATGAATACGTGCCATTTTCAACCCTTCACATGTGTTTACTATGGTCATCCTCACACACACACTGCCACAGTAATCATCGCCCATGCCTATCCACATGTATGTAAAGCAGTCTCCAAAACATTTGCAGTATCTGCTCAAACAACATATAAACACCAGACCAGAATGAATAATGATACAGAGGAGTTTCTGAGAAATTATGATGCTCTGGGAAAACTATTTCCTCTTCTACTTTCATTATTTTATGACCTACTACTTTAAGGTCTTCTAAATGTTGGATTACATGTTCCAACTGCATGCCTAACTATAGTTCAGAAATGTTCCTCTTTTCCTTATTTGTAATACTGCAGTCAGTCTCCACATCTAAAGCTGGCACTATGTCTTCACTGGTCACATTAATTTTTATTATTTGTTCAGATTATATGAACACCAATGTTCCATGTTCTTTACATTTTCCATAAAATGTTAGTTTTCCTGTACCTGTGACCAGTACATTGCTGGCTTATTGTCATTACCCAAAATTGTTAAGCCTTCTTCTTTTGGAGGAATGAATAACCATTGGTCCTCACTCAGTGGAGTACAAATACTAGCACTTAGTTTTGCAAACTTCCTGATACAATCTTTGGGAGTTTCCCTTATGGGTTGCAACATCCTTGCTTCACATGTGGACACAAAACAAACTTTTGTTTACAAATTTTGCCAGCATGATCTAGTTCTTTACACAACAGTTGTTTTTTACTCAGTTTTACATAGTGTCGCTTGGATTTATCAAGTAACAAATAATATTTTTCTGGATGCATATACATAAATAAACACTGACTTAATCAACTTCAGAAGGTAGGTGTAATACTATGAACAGTTAAACAGTTTGTTTTCTACTAATGGCACATTCAGTGCATAACTTAATATATGGCCAGACATAAACACATCATATGGCCAGACATAAACACGTCAGCATCTATTATGCATAATTACTGGTACCAGCTCTGTTCTGAGAGAGAAATTTGGAAGTCTTATCTTTAATATCATCCCAAATTAAATGCAAGTACTTAACTTTTTGGCACTGCATTAATTATATGATTCCAGTATTCCTTTGTGAGCATTTACAATGACAGAAATTAGTACCTCATTTTCCCTGTCTAAATTGGTGTAAATCAGTACGAACTGTATCAACTTTCATTAACAGTGGTGATCACAGCTAAGTGCTGTGTCTTTTGGTCAGTACTATTAACATATTCATTCATGTACCTTTGGAGCTTTTTCATGTTACTGAGCGAGGTGGTGCAGTGGTTAGCACACTGGACTTCCATTCGGTAGGACAACGGTTCAATTCCGCGTCCGGCCATCCTGATTTAGGTTTTCGTGATTTCCCTAACTCGCTTCAGGCAAATGCCGAGATGGTTCCTTTGAAAGGGTATGGCCAACTTCCTTTCCCGTCCTTCCCTAATCCAATGAGACCGATGACCTCGCTGTCTGGTTTCCTCCTGCAAACAACCCAGCCCCCTTTTCCATGTTTTTTAACAATCATTTTCTAATTATGTGCAAGACTAGCTGTTGTATTATTGAAACTTGTCAGAGTTCCTTTTACTGCTGTTACTTGCTCTTTGATCAACTTGTGCAATTGCCTCTGTTCATTTTCAATTAAATTGATCTTTGATTTGAAGTAGGGAGCATCCTATTCATCTAATGTCCCATTCAATATTTTACTAGTTTCACCCACAAGATTTAAGGCACCCTGTTTGACTCATGTCTGGTTAATTGTCCAATTAGACCTCATGAATTCTGTATCTTTTTGACATGCTATTCTAATGATTACTCTACAGTGGTACATTCTTTATCATGTATTCCCAAACTTGTTAACTTCTGTTTACAATATACTATGATTAATGTGCCAGTCTCTCTGACCAATCAGATTTCCCCTGAAGTTCTTCCAGATTAATATAACTGATGATTTTCGATGTCACACTGTAGATTTGTACCTCGCCAATACTGTCATAATATAAACTCGGCAATAAAGGAAACTTCTCTGCACTAAAATCTTGACATTGTCCAATTTTGTACACTACAGCAATAGAGCTCATGAGGTGCAACACTCTTGTCAGTTTCCTCATCTGAAATTCAAGAAAAAGTTCTATTTCAGTTGAACACCTTTAACCTATTGGCAAATTTTTGATGGTGCATACCATTAAAAATTTGTTTCTCTTTGAATGAATGACCACATTTAAGCCCTTTGTCCTTACTACATTGTCTGTGTGTCTAGGTTACAGCTAGCACACTGGACTCACATTCAGGACGACGACGGTCCAATCCCGCGTCCGGCCATCCTGATTTAGGTTTTCCGTTATTTCCCTAAATTGCTCCAGGCAAATACTGAGATGGTTCCTTCGAAAGGGCATTGGTGACTTCCTTCCCTGTCCTTTACTAATCCGATGAGACTGATGACCTTGCTGTCTGGTCTCCTCCCCCAAAACAATCCAACCGGTCTCTAGGTTACATCTTCTGCACCTGGGTACGCATTTGTCGTACAATAAAACTGGATCACTTGTTTTTTATAATATCTGGCACGTTGGTGCATCTGTCTCAGTTTCTCTTTTAATTCGAGTACATAATCATCATAATTATAAGTACACCTCTGGGGGTACCTCTGCGATATACCCAGAATGTTACACACTACTGAAAAATAGTTCATGTGTTGTATAATCCGTGGTTCTATGAGGTGTGGTATTATACATGAATACCTTGAATGGAAACCATATGTCCAAATTTGATTTAGCCCTATTGATATAGTGTCTCAGACATTCTTTTTTAGTTTGCTGTGATCTTTCCAATGCTCTGTTTCAATGAGGATGGGAACAGAAGGTCTGTACCCTACCAATCCTTAACAATCTGTACACTTTCTTTAGCATGTCACTCAAAAGATTGCTATCATTGTCACTGAGTGTTACTGAGGGTATCCCAGATCTCAGAATTATCCTTTCCACAAGGACTGAGCTACTGTTTCTGTGTCTTGCTTTTGTATTGGTTCTGCTACAGTGAACTATGTTAGAACATCCTGGCATGTTAGTATGTAGTTAATATTTTTGTCTGTTACTGTATGTGGACAATAAGTTCTCACACTCCCTTGATGTCCACCTATGGGTGCATCATGCAATTCCTGCAAAATTTCCACCTTTTTTTCAGCAGTTATCTTCTGCTGTTCATCTTCCTTGACTACCGGCACTTCCTCACTTTCATTTGCCCCTGTTTCGGTATCAGCTGACCATACTTCCCTTATTCTCGACAGTGGATCTGTTATACAGTTGTTCTTGCCTTTTTTAAAATACAGTTTCAGTACCATACTCCTCTAATTTCAATCTGAACTTCACTAAGCGTGAGGACAGATTGCTAATATTTACGACCCTCCGCAATGGTTTATGATCTGTACAGATGATAGACTTATAACCAAAAACATGTGATCTGAACTGTCTGACCACCCAAACTATGGCCAATAACTCTCACTCAATTGTGCTACAAGTTTGCTCTGCATTGTTCAAAGATCTGGACACACATGAAACTGGAAGTTCTTTTCCAACTTCCATTTGGCTAAGAACTGAGTCAATAGGTCCTGGCTCACACCAGTAGTGATTATAAACTTTTTTGAAAAATCTGGATACTGTAATTTAGGGGGATTGAGTAACTTCTGTTTTAGCTCTATGAGTGCCTCTTCTTGCTTGGTGCCCCATTCATACTTAACACTTTTTTTACAACTCATGTGGTGGTTTTGCCACTTTACTAAAATCACTTATGAAGTGTATATAGTACCTGACTAACCCAAGAAAATGTTTTAATGCTTTTGTTGTGCTGGGTTGGGGATATTGTGCCACTGCTTTGTTTGTCTGGGTCTGGTTTTTACCCATCTATGGTTAAGACATGTCCCAGATACATGACCTCTTCCTGTAAAAATTCTCATTTATCCATCTGCAACTTCAAATTACGTTGCCTTAGCCTCTCAAAAGTTTCGCCCAATCAGGCATTGTGTTCTTACCATGATGGGCTGAAAATTACTATGTTGTCCAAATAAATAAACATTTTTTCACCCTGTAAACCCATTAGAACCAAATTCATCAATTTTTGAAATGTGGAGGTGCAGAACAGATTAATCGTAAATACTCTTCGTCTTATTGCTTAGTCATTACTTTTTTCCATGTTACTACAATTATAAAACATGAACCTTTCAATCCACGTTGGAGTTAGCTCGTTCAATATCTAAAAATCAAGAGGACCAAAATTTTTGTTTTCTGCTCTTTTTCCAATTGTAAATTCCAGGTGTCATGGACCCTTGAATATTTCATCCTTTATTCTAATTCTCTGTACTACCTCTTCAGTACATAATGGCATCATTACTTATAGTAACCTGTAGTCTGGAGGAACTCTGGGTAAAATAACAGTGTTTCTATTGACACTCAGAAAACATAATAATGCTAGTGAAATATAGAATTCAGATTTACCAGAATAATTCCTACAAACTGTGTGACTTCTGCCATGACACTGTCCTTTCCCCCTGGGTCAGCATCTATACCTTACATGTGGTCTTCAGTCCTGAGACTGGTTTGATGCAGCTCTCCATGCTACTCTATCCTGTGCAAGCTTCTTCATCTCCCAGTACCTACTGCAACCTACATCCTTCTGAATCTGCTTGGTATATTCATCTCTTGGCCTCCCTCTACGATTTTTACCCTCCACGCTGCCCTCCAATACTAAATTGGTGATCCCTTGATGCCTCAGAACATGTCCTACCAACCAATCCCTTCTTCTAGTCAAGTTGTGCCACAAACTTCTCTTCTCCCCAATCCTCTTCAACACCTCCTCGTTAGTTATGTGATCTACCCATCTAATCTTTAGCATTCTTCTGTAGCACCACATTTCGAAAGCTTCTATTCTCTTCTTGTCTAAACTATTTATCGTCCATGTTTCACATCCAAACATGGCTACACTCCATACAAATACTTTCCGAAACGACTTCCTGACACTTATATCTATACTCGATGTTAACAAATTTCTCTTCTTGAGAAACGCTTTCCTTCCCATTGCCAGTCTACATTTTATATCCTCTCTACTTCGACCATCATCAGTTATTTTGCTTCCCAAACAGCAAAACTCTTTTACTACTTTAAGTGTCTCATTTCCTAATCTAATACCCTCAGCATCACCCGACTTAATTTGACTACATTCCGTTATCCTCGTTTTGCTTTTGTTGATGTTCATCTTATATCCTCCTTTCAAGACACTGTCCATTCCATTCAAGTGCTCTTCCAAGTCCTTTGCTGTGTCTGACAGAATTACAATGTCATCGGCGAACCTCAAAGTTTTTATTTCTTCTCTATGGATTTTAATACCTACTCCGAATTTTTCTTGTGTTTCCTTCACTCCTTGCTCAATATACAGATTGAATAACATCGGGGAGAGGCCAAAATCCTGTCTCACTCCCTTCCCAACCACTGCTTCCCTTTCCTGCCCCTCGACTCTTATAACTGCCATTTAGTTTCTATACAAATTGTAAATAGCCTTTCGCTCCCTATATTTTACCCCTGACACCTTCAGAATTTGAAAGAGAGTATTCCAGTCAACATTGTCAAAAGCTTTCTCTAAGTCTACAAATGCTAGAAACATAGGTTTGCTTTTCCTTAATCTAGCTTCTAAGATAAGTCGTAGGGTCAGTATTGCGTCACGTGTTCCAATATTTCTATGGAATCCAAACAGATCTTCCCCTAGGTCGGCTTCTACTAGTTTTTCCATTCGTCTGTAAAGAATTCGCGTTAGTATTTTGCAGCCATGACTTATTAAACTGATAGTTTCATATCTGTCAACATCTGCTTTCTTTGGGATTGGAATTATTACATTCTTCTTGAAGTCTGAGGGTATTTAGCCTGTCTCATAAATCTTGCTCACCAGATGGTAGAGTTTTGTCAGGACTGGCTCTCCCAAGGCCGTCAGTAGTTCTAATGGAATGTTGTCTACTCCCGGGGCCTTGTTTCGACTCATGTCTTTCAGTGCTCTGTCAAACTCTTCAAGCAGTATCATATCTCCCATTTCATCTTCATCTACATCCTCTTCCATTTCTATAATATTGTCCTCAAGTACATCGCCCTTGTATAGACCCTCTATATACTCCTTCCACCTTTCTGCTTTCCCTTCTTTGCTTAGAACTGGGTTTCCATCTGAGCTCTTAATATTCATACAAGTGGTTTTCTTTTCTCCAAAGGTCTCTTTAATTTTCCTGTAGGCAGTATCTATCTTACCCCTGGTGAGACAAGCCTCTACATCCTTACATTTGCCCTCTAGCCATCCCTGCTTAGCCATTTTGCACTTCCTGTCGATCTCATTTTTGAGACGTTTGTATTCCTTTTTGCCTGCTTCATTTACTGCATTTTTATATTTTCTCCTTTCATCAATTAAATTCAATATTTCTTCTGTTACCCAAGGATTTCTACTAGCCCTCGTCTTTTTACCTACTTGATCCTCTGCTGCCTTCACTACTTCATCCCTCAAAGCTACCCATTCTTCTTCTACTGTATTCCTTTCCCCCATTCCTGCCATTTGCTCCCTTACGCTCTCCCTGAAACTCTGTACAACCTCTGGTTTAGTCAGTTTATCCAGATCCCATCTCCTTAAATTCCCACCTTCTTGCAGTTTCTTCAGTTTTAATCTACAGTTCATAACCAATAGATTGTGGTCAGAGTCCACATCTGCCCCTGGAAATGTCTTACAATTTAAAACCTGGTTCCTAAATCTCTGTCTTACCATTATATAATCTATCTGAAATCTGTCAGAATCTCCAGGCTTCTTCCATGTATACAACCTTCTTTTATGATTCTTGAACCAAGTGTTAACTATGATTAAGTTGTGCTCTGTGCTAAATTCTACCAGGTGGCTTCCTCTTTCATTTCTTAGCCCCAATCCATATTCACCTACTACGTTTCCTTCTCTCCCTTTTCATACTACCGAATTCCAGTCACCCATGACTATTAAATTTTCGTCTCCCTTCACTATCTGAATGAAAGGTATAAAATATTCTATACTAAATAGAAAATCATCACTATGATAACATAGTTGTTTAGTCATTATGCTTACACTATGTTTTTATACATACATAAAAGATTATGTTAAGTTCATGTCATCCAGATATCATTCTGTTTGAATAGTACCATCATATTATGTTTTCCACTAATACTATATACTATTCGTTGCATTTCATGTTCAGAGATCACTGTTTATCCATGATTCTCTTAAGTCTATTATGTTTTAGTCATATTTATTTTCCTAGGTACTAACATTATAGGATAGATTAAGAATTCAAGACTAGATTACAGAATGGTTTATGATTTGAAGGGAATTCAGTGCAGGAAATATAGTACAGAAGAAACACCGAAAACAACTCGGGATCCAATGGTCGTCACTCTGCCCATTAGCACAGAATGTTAATGTCCCTGGGGGAAACAGATATGACTCCACCCGGATCCCATGGATCTGACATTAATCTCACTCATTTACTTATGGACCAATACTCTCATTAAATTTTGTGTTAAAGCCTTCCCACAACAAAACAATTATCACTTTACTGGGAAACACAACATTAAGTAAAGTTATTCTGTTTTCTACTCTGCCATGGACAATTTGAATTCTTCGCACAAGTCGTCTATAACATTTCCATTATCATTAAGTTTGGAAATAGAACAGTTGAAATGTGTCCGGAGATTATCCTTGTGGCAACTTTTCGATCAATTATTTCCTCTACCAGATTACTTATATTTATTGAGTCTGAAGTGACTAGTTTCTTCTTAAAGTCACGTTCCACGTTATCTGCTCGCGTGTTAACACCTGCAATTTGTGATTGGACTATAGGAATTAGTTTTTCCTGCTTCTCAACACTTTCCTTTAAAGTGTAAAATCTTTGTTTTAGAGCATCAAATGTAACATTGCATACACTTTGAAATGATCCTAATTTTTCACCAAGTTCAGATTCTACATTGTATTACTTATCTTCAGTATCACTTTCTAAATTTTTAGCTGCCCTGAAATTGGTTGCTGTGTGTCTGACTCAAGTAAGTGAACAGTTGGTTTACTTGAGTACTTAACGAACCAGGTAACTCCTCTCTCAAATCTGTTTTAAAATTCTCTACTTTAGTAGTTAAAGCGTCAAATTCAGTCTTCAAATTTCCCGTGCCTTCACATAACTGACTAAATTCTTTACTTTGTTCATCTGCTCTAGCACTTAACAATCCTAAAGTCTCATTCTGAACATCCAATTTGAGTGTTCACTGAATCTAATTTAAGACTTTGAGCATTTAGAGTTGTATTTAGTTCCTTTCTTAAAGAAGTATTGTGAGCAGTGAATTCTTTACTTTGTGCATCTAATGTTTCACTTAAAGTTACAATTTGAGCATTTGACTCTGTTCTTTGGTTATCTAATTCAAGACTTAGTGCTTTAATTAAATTTGCTACCTCAGTCCAGTCTGGCATTTTTTTTGTTACTGTCATGGCCATGGCTGGTTCTGATGTTTCCCTAGTTTTCTATTATCCATATTTGTCTTACTTTCAGATCATGTTATCATTAAAAAAATTCCCCCTGAATATAATAACTATACTAACAGTCTGTTATTGAACAGTGTCCTTAACTTCACGCTCAATTAATTGTCTTTCGCTCACCCAGTGTAGAGTTTTAGGCTGTGTCGGTGAGCAGGTGTGGAATCTGTGCCGTTGAATAGCACGGGCGCTGGCAGTGTCAAAGGTTGGTTTCAGCGTCGGTGTTGGTGAACGGATTTGTAGTCAGCACTGGTGAGCAGTAGCTCACGTTGTTGGTGTCGGTTGCTGGTTATAGGTTCCACGACACCACGATGTGTGTGAGGGCTGCTTACTCTCCACACTGGATCTTTGTCGTCGAATAGACCTCACCGTAACTCTTCTTAGTCTAAACTGTTGAGATTTTCCTTGCGTCTTTTCTTTTATGGTATTTATTAATTTTTCACCCCTTTTTACCATTTATGAAGAATGCAACTCTGTTATACCATTTCCCTGTCTTGTTACTAATGGTTGCTATGGAAACTCACAATATCTTTTTATCTTGGTTTTACTTCAGAATTTCTCTTTCTTCGAGTTTTGATCACGTCAGTCAGCATGTTCTAATGGTTTCAACGATAGAACGTGTAAAGTCGGATTGCTGTCCTTCTTAAACAAGTCGGCAATTCATGATGTATTTATACACCACAAAATTCTCTTCTTAGACATAAATATCTCTGCTTCTTCTATTCTACTCGTACTTTGAGCTTCAGAAACACACTTAATTAACATTTACAAACGAGTTTGGTTTTAGAACCACTTGGAAATTCAAAAACAGGTCTTGTTTCTAGCAAGTCTAGCACCAAGATTAAGTAAGAGTCTCTAGACAAATCATGTTACAATTGCTTATAAAAATTACAGTTATTCGACCGCCAAGGAATAATATGTAGTTACTCCTTGCATCCTCCATACAAGTTCTATGGCGCAAGCGGCAAACACTTGTCCGCGTTGCTCGTCTGACACAACTCTTGTCTTCCCACGATAAACATCCATCCTGCACACACAGACATGTGTCGCGCAGTAAATAGGCGCTCTCTCTCTCTCTCTCTCTCTCTCTCTCTCTCACACACACACACACACACACACACACACACACACACACACATCTTTAAAACATCACGTGTTCGAGGTGGCAGAAGGTCAAGTGGTTCCAGAATTTGCATGGAAATTCTTGAATCACTAAAAAAGGTATTTAATTTTGCAAGCTTTTGGAGCCAGTGGCTCCTTCTTCTGGCAGCAGGGTTGAAGGGGAAGGAAGAAGGCTGAATTAAAGAGACTGGTGAGGTTTAGGAAATGGGGCACAGTTCGGAGAATCCCAGGTCAGGGGAGACTTACCGGACAGGATGAGAAGGGAAGATTGGTTGTTGAGGACTGCACTGAATGAGGTTGGCAAATCTGATTATTATTGTTGATACAAGTAATCAGTATACATGATTTATCACCAGTGGCTAGTGAACTGAAGACACCATGAAAACCGGGGACATATTCGGCTGGGCACAAGGGTATCCTCTGCAAAAAGAATGGTTACACATGGTGCTCTGTATGGCCAAACAGTAAAAAACTTATAACAGTGCTAAACCATAGCATCAAATCTTTAATGTGTGCAGTCGAATGTTTTCTGTTGACATCACATTTGCAGTTGCCAGATTTATGACCCATCTGCTTGTTTATGACCTTTGACCCATGACACACACACACACACACACACACACACACACACGCTCTGCAGATTTATAACACAACAAACCAAATTCGTAATGGTAAGCCATTCGCACCCTCCTGCTCATTCCTGATCCCCTAATGTTGTTCTATGACATCTTTTGGTGTTTGTGAACGACAGTGATCTCTCATGAAATGTTTACTGTAGGGAGGCAATGACAAACATAGTTCAGAACATCTTTGCAGCCATATGTCAGCAAAAGTCAGTTTCTTCCAGTTTTAAAATTTTTGAACAAAATGGGTCATTTTTAGAAGGTAACTGTAATTATGGAAAATGTTCTTCATGCAATTCTATACGAAAAACATCTTATGTATAATTTAAATGAGAAAATAGTTTTAGAGGTATAAGAGTTGGAATAACATACTGTTATGCATAATATTTGCAACTTTTGTTGCTTAGTGAGTTATGTAAATGAAAACTAATTATGTGCAGTTTGCTCCCAATTATTAAGGGTAACATGGGGGAGAAGATGCATAAATAATAAAAAAACACAAATAATAGAGATATTTTCAAATATGTATTCTTCGTTTATCCAAGTTCTGTGCATAGGCACTGTAGGCTTGTTTATTTGTTAAAATACCCTCTAATGTTGAGGCGTTGACATTTTTTCAAACAGCATTTCGAATTTTTCTTGTAGCAGTAATCTCATTGAAATGTTCTCTGGCCCGTATACTCTGGACGAGTATCAACACATTGCAGTACTGTATATAATCTAGAAGAGTGACAACATGTTGCAGTGTGGTTCTTTATTCATCCCCACTTTCACATTTACTGTCGTCATCTTTGTTTTGTTGTGAAGCAGTGGTCACAATTTTGGCATCACTCATTTACTGGAAGCCGGGTTCAGATGTGTCAATCTTTAGCACTCATTCAGGTTTTCTTCATCAACATCTTCAAAACCATTTAAAACAGATTCATTATTTGTGCAGTTATTTCTTCATTAATGAAATGCTGAAAATAACTTTCTTCATCTGGAAGAATTTTCCTCCATGATTGAACTAGTCTGTGTGGCCTGACTTCCTGCCAGGCATCAGAAATCCTGTGTATGGCCTGTAGAATTGTCAGTTACTTTCAGAATGCCACCAAATCATCCTCATCAATTAGCATTCTCAGGAGACCAATCCGGTAGTGCCATTTTACTGTTGCAATTATGCCTTTGTCCACTGGCTGTATAATGACAGTCACATTAGAGGATAGAATCTTAGTTACAATGAGATCATCATCAGACACAAACAACCTCTGAATGAGATGTGAAGGGTCATTATCCAGCAATAGAACAGCTTTCTATGGGAATCCTTTCTCTTCTGGAAATTGCCAAATTTGTGGTACAAAATGTCTCTGGAACCAGTTTTTGAAAATTTCACTCTCGACCCATGCTACTTTTTGGTTGAAATAATACCTTTTTCCAGTTACTAGTAGTATCACTTTGTGGTTCCAAGAAGCATTAGCAATTCACAGAATTGTAATGCGTGTCTTTGACAACATATATGCATGAGCATGAACTTCACTCTTTAAAGCAAGGGTTTTGGTTGGTAGTTTTTTCCATTGTAAACCTCTTTCATCTGTGTTATAAATTTGATCTGGTATGAAATTCTCTTCTTCCACAAATTTCTATAGCTTTTCCCAAAAGGAATCAGCTGCCGCAACATTTGAATTAAACCACTCTCCTAGCTCAGTAAGTTCGCGAATCCTGTGATGATGTTTGAATCTGATTAACTATCAAGATGAGGCGTTAAATTCTCTACCTAACCCTAGAACTTCATGATAAAATTTAGCTATTTCAACACACATTACACCTGAAGCAGTGTAATAGTTTTTGACTAAACCATTGCAAAACAGCAGTATCTAATTCATCAATGTAGATCTCTTCCTGCTTTTTCATGCAGACGGTCCAGAACTAGAATTGCATTTCCTGACAAAATCCCATATTTTCCTCTCTTTCTTTTTAATGTCCCAAACAGTCTGCATTTTAATACTATCAGCACACAGAATAGGCTGGCCGATAACAATGGAAACAGTACTCTGTTGTCATGCGGCAGTTGCTTAAACGTTGGAAATGGCACTTATTGCTCACATGATGAGATGTTTATTTGTGTTTTCAAGAGAAAAATATTGTAAATTTTTTTTTTTTTTTTTGGTTGTGCAAATAACCCACAAATTGGGCAATCCACATACGAATAACCAGGAGTACACTGTATATGAAAATATTTTATATATTTTCAACTTGAATCTCTTGTTGAAATCAGGATCAAGCGCCCAACAGTGAAAACGGGAAGTTGCTGTTCCTGTTCACTCAGCATTCTCCCCTCACTGTCACTACTGTTTTCTCCACCCCATGTCCAGTTTAGTTGAGTTTTATGTTGCAAACTTACTAAAGGCATGCGGGAGAGCTCAGCTTGTTGTGCTATGCAGTTTTTCTTCTTACTCTCTTTTCTTTTCTGTTGACAGAGAGAAGAATAATAATATTAAAAGGTGTACAACTTTGTTTCTGCTGTTTTTTCCCCAACATTTGATGCTTTAATGAAACAAATTGGTTACACATGTATCATTCAAAGTATTTTCCTTCACTGGCCACTACTTTCTCCCATCTCACAGGCAGTGTACGAATCCCGCATCGAAAAAATTGTTCATCCTTTGAAGCGATCCATGAATCAATCCAATTTGTGACTTCTTCATAAGATCGGAAGTGTTGGTCAGCCAGGCCATGCACCAGTGATCTAAACAGGTGACAGAGGGAGCAATGTCTGGAGAATACAGTGCTTGGGGTAGGACTTCCCATTTTAACGTTTCCAAATACGTTTTGACCTCTTTTTGCAACGTGGGGTCGAGCGTTGTTGTGCTGCAAAATCACTTTATCACGCCTCTCGCTGTATTGCGTACGTTTGTCTTTTAATGCTCTGCTCAAACGCATTAATTGTGTTCAATAATGAGCATCTGTGATTGCTTCCCTTGGTTTTAACACCTCATAGTACATGACGGTGAGCTGGTCCCACCAAATGTAGAGCATGATATTGGAGCTGTGAATATTCGGTTTGGCCGTTGATGTGGAAGCATGCCTGGGATATCCCCATGATTTTTTGTGTTTAGGGTTATCGTAATGAACCCATTTTTTGTCCCCGTTCACAATGCGATGCAGAAATCTCTTTCTTTTTTTGCCTGTGAAGCAACTGTTCACAAACACACAAGTGCCGTTCAATGTCTCTTAGTTTCAGCTCACATGGGACCCAAGTTCATTCTTTCTGAATCATGCCCATAGCCTTGAGACTTTTGAAATGGCTTGCTGTGTCACTCCCACTAATCGTGTCAATTCTTCTTGAGTTTGATGCGAGTCTTCATTCAGCAATGTCTCCAGTTCTGCGTTTATGAAAACATTCTTTCTTCCACCACTATGCCAGTCTACGACGTTAAAAACACCGTTCTTGAAGTGTTGAAATCACTCACATGTTCTTTCACTAATAGCATCCTTACCATACGTACCTGAGAGCATTCAATGAGACTCAGCCACTGTTTTCTTCATACTGAAACGAAACAGTAACACCTCCTGCAAATGATGAGAATTAGGCTCGTAAACTGACATTTTCAATCAAGAACAATTTTATGATGCAGACACAAATCTACTAATGTTTGAATGAGGTTATGTTGACCAAGGTCAAGCTAACTGCCTGACGTCTGTGATCTTTTTCTTTCGACCGCTACTTACCGTTGTCACCACCTATTTGCAAACGGCGGTAGCAAAGTTGTATACCTTGTACCTGTTCTATTTCTGTTGAATCTATTTCGGAAGGAGAGACATCAGAAATGATTACAGTGGTTGGGGACTGTGATATGTTTCAGCAAGGGTTAGAAGGATGAGGCTCATACTCTTCTCCAAAACATTTGAATGATTGATTTAAATATATTAAGCAATGTAATGTTAAGAAACAAATTAACCAGAAAACTATGCAAATATATGACAGAAGTTTAAGATGGTCTTTGTTTTATCCATTCAGTTTCAAAAACAGTATTTCATATGAACTGAAAAATGTGACTTACAAACCGAAAGAAAAAGAAAACCACTCCAAAAATGCTGTGGAGTGTTTGAAGTTCATTCTTTAACCCTGAAACACAGAGCTGGAGAAAGCAGAGAAATGCTATGATAGTTTCAGTAGAAAGAATGCCAAACACATCAACATTGTTTTGTGTTTAGAAGCTACAGAAGCCTATTATCATCAAGACTACTGTGCTAAATTAGTGTTGAGCCCCTCCATTGTGCGAAAAAGAGGCCATCTTTATGATACCAATTTAATGCTGTTCCCTAAGAAGTATGCAATTCTGTAGTTGATTGTCAATTTTCAATGCATGATTTATTGCAGGAAGTCAATAAATGTCTTCACGAATGAGATACAATGACCATAAAAACTCTAAAAAACATATTGGCTGAACACAATGGTGATCAAACTCATCCCCCTTTCAAATTCACATGAAATGACCACTACCTCCAGACAAGACATTGCTACTGATTTCATGTGGCTGCACTCAAGGTTGCGGGAGAAACTGCAAGTGTGTGAAGGCTGACTTACTCTGTGCAACATTGTGTAAAAACTGTCGAGGACAAAAGCGGCACTTACATGATTCGCAGTAATTTGACAGAAGCTGTAAATATTTATATACAACAACTTATTTCTTCAACAGATATTGTGGTATTTTAGCTGTATAGGTGTTGTATGTATGGTAATTGTATATGTGTTATAAAGACAGTAATTGTTGGTTAATTATAGGAAATCTTCTTTAGCCAAGATCACTTGGTATTTTCATTTTATTTCACAATGACCATTTTCAACATGATTGCTGTCATCATCAAATCTACCATGTACCAAAAGTAAAGCCAAGATAGAGAATTTATCACTGTGTGCAAACCTGCATCTCAGGGATAAGATGTATGTAAGCAGTAGTTTACATACCTTTGAAATATCTTATTAACATGTATACACGGCATCAGTACAGTGAGAGCAATTTCCATTCATAGGAATACATAAGAAAGAACCTATAAAATATCCATTGTACCAGCTATGTGCCGAGGAGTGGAGATAAACAAACAGGAAGTGCAGTCATAGCCCTAGCAAATTGCGGGACTAACTGTGCAGGCACGCAGCCTATGGCAGATCGACCCCTTACATAAACGCCGGCCGCTATGGCTGAGCGGTTCTAGGTGCTTCAGTCTGGAACTGCGCAACTGCTACGGTCGCAGATACGAATCCTGCCTTGGGCATGGATATATATGATGTCCTTAGGTTAGTTACGTTTAAGTAGTTCTAAGTTCTAGGGGACTGATGACCTCAGATGTTAAGTCCCATAGTGCTCAGAGCCATTTGTGCCTTACATAAATTACCAACAAGTGGGGTATGTGTGCACCTAACATCTTACATCTTTAGCAAAACAGTGTGCTCATTGTATCTGTGGCTTGTATACTTGTCAATACGAAATTCCAAAGTTATGTAAATTAATGCAAATGTACATCTTATCAAATTATCCTTGTAATTACTTTATTTTTGGTACAGTGTAGATCTAATGATGACAGCAAGATTCTGTCAAAACCAGTCATTGTGAAATAAAATAAAAATACCAAGGGGGTCTTGGGTGCAGAAAATTTTCATATTCACTAGTGACACAGGTGCAACCTATATGTTAATTAATTCACCAATAATTCTTAATTCTCATGACAAGTGCCTTGTCATACAAATATCAAGGTGCATGATACTGAACTAAAAGTAACTGAATTGTTCCGAATGACTAAAAGTTTTAAAAGGAATTTCACTCTTTCTTTTTTTACATTCAGATTTTGATACTAACATATATGTGCTACATTTATATTTCTGTACGTATAAAATCCAAGTAGTTATGGAAAAACAGAAGAGAGATTTCATTTAATTATAATTGAAGTTGAAAGTTGTGCCAAAGTCACAAGCTAATGGATTTTTAATCTCCCAGATAGAAGTCTCGAAAACTGGTTATTTTGCTTCACCCTCTTTGAGCAGAATTCAACTAAAAATTTTTTTTGTTATAACAGATGTCTTTGAAAAATGCACCATTTTTTGTAAAAATGCTGTAACACTACCATTGATTTGGAAAAGGTTCATTTTAGTGGATCTTAAATATTTTGGAAGACTGTGCCTCAATAAAGCAAAGTTACATATTTTTAGGTACATGTGCAGAAGAAATGGGTTAGGATTTGTGGAAGGACATATTGATCATAAAGTCTGTAATTTTTCATACCTGTGCTGTATTGTAATTTTTATCATTCCCTAAGCCTTGCACACAGTTTCTTTTGTTTTAATGTGTGCTGGTATTTTGTACTTTATTAACACACTCCAGTCAGGCCACAGTGAAGTCTGCAGTCCCCCAGATGTCATAAACTTTTTCAACTTCAGTATGTGGCTCCTGCTTGTATGATGAAGGAGAAAAGCAGATTGCCGGTTGTTTCAGAAAGACTGTCATTGATTTCAAAACCATTATCATCAATTTTGGAACCAGACTCTTCAAGCATCCTCAGAATTTCTTCTTCAATCAAACTGTCCCCCATTTTCTGATTAAATTTTGTGACCATGACAACTATGGAAGCACACTGCAACAAAAAATGTGCAGGAACTGATAATGCCTGTAACATGTTTCTCAAGTCATGTAGCACTTTTTGGAAGTGGGAACATCCATTTAGTAGCTCTCCAAAGCGCTAAAATATTGAACAGCTCACTTCAAGCCATCACTGCTCGGAAATAATCCATCATGAAGTAACAGTCAGGAAAGCTGCACTTGGAGATTGAGTGCTGACTGTTAGGGAAACTACAACATACCTGTAATTTTTATCAACAGCGACTGGAATACGTACTATCAAATTGCCCAGGTTGTGGTCCAGTAAGTTCAAATGTTTTTAAAATGATTACTTGTGCTGTCCCTAAAAGACAAGGGTAGTATGCAGTCTGATAATACGTAGAAAAATTAAGTTGAGAGGTACTAATAGCTGTCATATGAAAAGGTAGTGTCTAAGAGTGAGAATATATCCAGTTGTGGTTTTATGCAACTTATTTACCTCATCTAACAAAATTTCCCACTTAATTCACATTTTTACATGTATTACGAACAGTCCAGTTAGACGAATAGTTGGCTTTTTAAACTGTTATCCAGTGTTAGTTAAAAAAAAGTGCCCTTTGTATAAAATGGCAGTTAATTTACTTTATGTATTTCCATTCAGTTTGGTTTGCAAATTAAAATAAAATAATCACCAAGAACAGTTATTTTTAAACCAACATGAATGGAAATACATAATATGAATACACTGCCATTTTTATATGCATGGCATCTTTTTCTTACTAAGCACCCGATAAAGTTTCAACAACCTAATTGGGAAAATTCCACATTCATTTAATAAATTTATGGCTGTACTCAGAGAATCAAGTAGGTAAAAAGAGTAGGTAAAAAGAGTAGGTAAAAAGATGAGGGCTAATATAAATCCTTGGGTAACAGAAGAGATATTGAATTTAATTGATGAAAGGAGAAAATATAAAAATGCAGTAAATGCAGCAGGCGAAAAGAAATACAAACGTCTCAAAAATGAGATCGACAGGAAGTGCAAAATGGCTAAGCATGGATGGCTAGTGGACAAATGTAAGGATGTAGAGGTGCATATCACTAGGGGTAAGATAGATACTGCCTACAGGAAAATTAAAGAGACCTTTGGAGAAAAGAGATCCACTTGTATCAGTATCAAGAGCTCAGATGGAAACCCAGTTCTAAGCAAAGAAGGGAAAGCAGAAAGGTGGAAGGAGTATATAGAGGGTCTGTACAAGGGAGATGTTCTTGAGGACAATATTATAGAAATGGAAGAGAATGTAGTTGAAGATGAAATAGAAGATATGACACTGCGTGAAGAGTTTGACAGAGCACTGAAAGACCTAAGTCGAAACAAGGCCCCGGGAGTAGACAGTATTCCATTAGAACTACTGACAGCCTTGGGAGAACCAGGCCTAACAAAACTCTACCATCTAGTGAGCAAGATGTATGATACAGGCGAAATACCCTCAGACTTCAAGAAGAATATAATAATTCCAATCCCAAAGAAAGCAGGTGTTGACAACTGTGAAAATTACTGAACTATCAGTTTAATACATCACAACTGAAAAATATTAACACAAATTCTTTACAGACAAATGGAAAAACTGGTTGGAGCCGACCTTGGGGAAGATCAGTTTGGATTCCGTAGAAATATTGGACATGTGAGGCAATACTGACCTTACAACTTATCTTAGAAAAAAGATTAAGGAAAGGCAAACCTATGTTTCTAGGATTTGTAGACTTAGAGAAAGCTTTTGACAATGTTGACTGGAATACTCTCTTTGAAATTCTCAAGGTGGCAGGGGTAAAAATACAGGGAGCGAAAGGCTATTTACAATTTGTACAGAAACCAGATGGCAGTTATAAGAGTCGTGGGACAGGAAAGAGAAGCAGTGGTTGGGAAGGGAGTGAGTCAGGGCTGTAGCCACTCCCCGATGTTATTCAATCTGTATATTGAGCAAGCAGTAAAGGAAACAAAAGAAAAATTTGGAGTTGGAATTAAAATCCATGAAGAAGAAATAAAAACTTTGTGGTTCGCCGATGACATTGTAATTCTGTCAGAGACAGCAAAGGATCTGGAAGAGCAGCTGAACGGAATGGACCATGTCTTGAAAGGAGTATATAAGATGAACATCAACAAAAGCTAAACGAGAATAATGGAATGTAGTCAAATTAAATCAGGTAATGCTGCAGGAATTAGATTAGGAAATGAGACGCTTAAAGTAGTAAATGAGTTTTGTTATTTGGGGAGCAGAATAGCTGATGATGGTCGAAGTAGAGAGGATATAAAATGTAGACTGGCAATGGCAAGGAAAGCGTTTCTGAAGAAGAGAAATTTGTTAACATCTAATATAGATTTAAGTGTCAGGAAGTCGTTTCTGAAAGTATTTGTACGGAGTGTAGCCATGTGTGGAAGTGAAACGGTGACGATAAATAGTTTAGACAAGAAGAGAATAGAAGCTTTCAAAATGTGGTGGTACAGAAGAATGCTGAACATTAGATGGGTACGCCACATAACTAATGAGGAGGTATTGAATAGAATTGGAGAGAAGAGAAATTTGTGGCACAACTTGACTAGAAGAAGGGATCGGTTGGTAGGGCATATTCTGAGGCGTCAAGGGATCACCAATTTAGTATTGGAGGTTAAAAATCGTAGAGGGAGACCAAGAGATGAATACACTAAACAGATTCAGAAGCATGTAGGTTTCAGTAGGTACTGGGAGATGAAGAAGCTTGCACAGGATAGAGTAGCATGGAGAGCTGTATCAAACCAGTCTCTGGACTGAAGACTATAACGACAACAACATGGCTGTAGTACCCACAATGAAGAAGATATAAGTTTTGTGGTTTCTCTTGATAACAGACGCTTAATCTGTAAACCAAACCAAGTTCATTGTGAGCTGAACACAGAAAGAATGCCAGTAACAGTAATTGGAAAGTCAATGTCCACAGCAAGGTCAGTATCCAAACAGCAGCCGGGCAAGATTTGTGATAGCTCATGCATCACACTGTTCAAGGCTGACTTATGACCACTGACCTAGCTCTGTGTGGTTGGCAGCTAGGCCCACGTGACCAGTCATTCAGCCTCTGATGGTGCATGTCGATTGTTCTCTAGTGTTTCCAAGCTGCTATCAATCTGCTATCTGCTGGTAGAGATATTAAACTGGTAATGCCTGACACATTTATTCAGGTTGTTTATTTGTCCTCTTGATCAAATGTGCTTGGTTATGCATTAAATGTATTCTTCCATTTTTTGTTTTTGTATTTTTTTATTACACTTCCTATCTATATAGGGTTATTGGCTAAGACTGGCTGGAGCTGACTCTGTGATGCTAGACTAACAGCGAAAATATCTTCTCTACATCCAACAGTTATTGATGAAACTGGATAGAGCTACTTTTTTATCTCTGCCAAATGTACTAGAACACTTTTAGGTGAAGATACTCTTCTATAGGTCATGGCTTTTCATAATGAAGCAGTGGTTAGCACAGTGGACTCACATTCAGGAGGATGACAGTTCAAACCCGTATCCGGCTATCCTGATTTAGCTTTTCCATGGTTTCCCTAAATTGCTTCAGGCAAATGTCAGGATGCTTCCTTCAAAAGGGCACAGCTGTTTTCCTTCCCTATGTGTCCCAGATCCGAACTTGCGCTTTGTTTCTAATAACCTCGTTGTTGGCAGGACGTTAAACACTGACCTCCTCCTCCTGCTCTCATAATGAAGCAAAGAAACCATATGCCTTATTGTAGATTACTTGTCTTATATTTTGATAGGTTTTTAGTATTTTCATATATTTCTGTGGTGGTATAGAGATGACCGATAACCTTAGGACATTTATTTCTCTAAATTCAACCTGTAAGTTGCACTTTATACAAAACAACTATCCCTGTGATTACAGTGATTGTCATCTGACCAGGCACATCTTGTAACATTTTTAACAATATAAGGAAAAGATAGGTTGCTACTTACTGTAAAGATGATGCAGATGGTAGTCATCTGTGCGTGATTGCCCTTGTGAATAAATGTGTGTGTGTTTACTTTTCAGACGAAGGCTGTGGCTGAAGCTAATCTGAGAGTATCATTTGGTTGTGCTTGTGTGCAACTTGATGTGTTGTCTTTATGTTAAGTAGCAATATTAACACGTGGTTATATATTCGGAGAGTCACACTCTTTCAGTATGGCTACCCATGTTTAAATTGTCAATCAGATGTACTTGAGTATGTAAAGTAGCAATCATAAGATAAAGACACTTCTACAAACAGACTCTGTCTTACTTAAATATTGCTTTCTTGTTTTTCTCTGTTCAGTCCTATAAAACTACCATCTTTTCACCAGAGTGCCACGCCTTCTTCAGCGGTGTCCCCAACTGTGTATGTTGTCATGCCAGCTACTTTCTTGTACAATGACTTGTCTAGTGAACACTTAAGTGCCCAGTGCCATGTGAAAGCACTGTGTTAGAAATTGTACCCTTCCACTCCCAAGATACCAACTTGTGGTTATGCTGAAGTGCATACTTACATTAGTCGTATATGAAAATTTTTATGCATGCCTTGTTTATACTGATTTCATAAAAGGTCTGTGAAACCATTAAGGAGTCCATGACAGATGTCTGTCAAATCTGTCCTGGTGAAGTACTACCTCAGCTTTTTCACTTAGGTTTTCTTACTATTTCCTCTGTGTGAAATACTTCTAAATCCTTTATAGCCCCATTTAGTGGACGACTTTCACATGTTTGTGCTTGGCTACTATTTATTTCCCATACTTGCATAGCCTAAAGTAGTCTGTGTGTTCATTATATATCATAGTGTGTTCCCCTGTCTGTCTGATACATCTTGCTTCATATGATATATGTTATGTTTCGTAAGATCCTGCTTATTCCAGTGCCAAGCCAAGTTAGAGCCATTGTTGCTGTCAGAAGCAGCAGCTCTACATTCTAAATATCACATCCAGTATACCCCAAACCACCCATAAATATAATCACATATGTTTCCTGCTATTCTTCATACGAACAATAAGGAAAACTTCATTTGCCATCTAACCTGGAGTTGCAGTTTTAATGACCAGCTGCGTAGATTACTCATAAAATTTGTTCTCTCATAGTGGTCACAGACATACATTTTGCAGAATGATAATATGTTTTTTCCAGCATTTGGTGATACTTTTGCTGCGATTGGTGTTCGCGAACCTCAGCCCAGAGCCAGTGAGGCATTTCGACAGTTTGGTGATTACCATAGACAGATGGAAAAATATGGAATCCAAATGCTGAAGTCTGTTAAACCTGTGAGTTGCAGTTTTGCAGACTTATTTTTTACAGTGTAACTAACTGTGTGCTACAGCAAATTATTGTTTTAACCACTGTAATGAATATTATTTTATTTTAATGTCAACAGATATTGACAGACTTGGGTACCTACCTGTACAAGGCAATTCCTGATACAAAACTGACAATTCGAAAGTATGCCGATACAAAATTTGAATACCTCTCATACTGTTTGAAAGTTAAGGAAATGGATGATGAAGAGTATAGTTACAGTGCTTTACAAGAACCCCTGTATCGCGTGGAAACTGGAAATTACGAATACAGGTATAATAGATTAAGTCTTTTTCTTTCTTTCTTTCTTTCTTTTTTTCTTTTTTTTCTTCTTAAGGGTATTTGAATCATTGTTTCCACTGAAGCAAAATTAGTAGTAGCAATAGCTAATGCAGAGACTGAAAGTTTCTAACATTGGTTCTGCTGGATGGGGATAGCCATTATTATTACATTTTATTGTTATTATTATTATTATTATTATTATTATTACTCTAAGTGAGAGAAATTACTATTGAAAGTTCAAGTCTTACTAAAAGTGAGCTCATTTCATATGACTTTGCAAGTTTCTTTTATATTAAATGGGCAATAAAAATTCAGGATTCCATAGGCTCTCAGAGAGTCCACTTGCACAGACAAGAACTGAATGTGGCAATATGAACATCCTGGATAGAAATATTGCACTTCCTGATCCTTTTTTTGACTGATATATTATGCACTTACATTTTCTTCTGTTTTGCTCTTGTACTATGAGTTCTCTCGAGATGTTATGAGGTACCTGCACGTGTGTGAGCATTGTGGTATTGTGTTGGCATGAAATCTTGGATGTTAAAGACTTTCAACAACAAGAAATTGTTCATGTCTATTTAGTTATATCATCTTTGGCAGGAGTCATAAATGTGCTGCTAGGTAACACACAGAAATTAGAAGTGCTGTGCTTGTGTGATCAATGAATATTTTGATATTATAAACAAATCAGTAGGTAAGATGTAAGATATATAGAGAACATCAGAGGGAAATGCACAGTTAATAGTCTTTTTTCAACAGGGAAACATAACATAGGTTACTATAACAATGAAAACAGTAAATTATTGACAAAATTATTTAATTGGATGGATAAAAAATCTACTCACCAAGCGGCTACAGAACATGGACATAAAAGGGTGTAGTAATTTGCAAGCTTTTGGAGCCAGTGGCACCTTCTTCAGGTAGAAAGGCTGAAGGGGAAGGAAGAAGGGCAAAGGAAAAGGACTGGGGAGAGAGCTAGGAAAAGGGGTAGATTTCAGGGAAAATCATCCAGAAACACAGGTCAGGGGAAAATTACCATACGGAATGAAAAGGAAAGATGGATTGTTGGGGACTGCATTGGACGACATTTGAGAACCTGAGAGCTTAAAGGTGGAAGACAGGATAATATGCAAGGCAGAGATTACTACTAAAACACCATGCACAAGTTAATAAGAGTGGAAAGCATTGTATGTAACAGAGGTGGGAGGGGCATGGTGAAAAATAGATGGGAAAGACAATGAAAGATGTAGAAAACGAAAATGGAGTGAAGCAGAGAGTAGTAACAGTGAAGAAATGCTGAGACAGAAGAAATTAACATAAATTAAGGCCAGGTGGATTGCGAGAACCAAGGACATGTTGTAGTGCTAGTTCCTACCTGTGTAATTCCGAGAAACTAGTATCTGGGGGAAGAATCCGGATGATGCATGTGGTGAAACAGCTGCTGAGGTCACAAATGTCATGTTATAGAGCATGCTGTGCAACAGGATATTGCTGGTTGCCAGTATACACCCTCTTGCATATGCCCATTCATCCTAATTGATAATTTGCTGGTAGTCTTGCTGATGTAGAAGGCTGAACAGTCTTTACCTAATAGCTGATATGTGATGTGTCATTTCGCAGGTGGCTCTCCCTTTGATAGTATATGCTTTGCCAGTTACAGGGCTATTATGGGATGTGGTAGGAGGGTGCATGGGGCAATCTCGCAGTGAGGATGGTCACAAGGGTAGGAGCCACAGGGCAGGGAGATGGGTGCAGAAGGAGCATAGGGTCTGTGGAGGTTGGGAGGGCGACAGAAAGCTGTTCTAGAAGTGATGGGCAAAATTTCAGACAGAATGGATCTCATTTCAGGGTATGATTTGAAGAACCAAAGCAGGTTAGCCCCCTCCAAGTGACCCATGAAAAAGGTGGCATGGGAAGGGGCCATCCTGGTTCCTGTCAAAGTAGCAGATTAACACATTGCAGACCAGGATAATACTGAGTCACCAGTGGTGTGCTCTGAAGCTGTTTTGTGGAGGAATCAGCAGTACCAGGATTGGATGTGATGGCACAGGAAATCTGCTTTTTAACTAGGCTAGTGTGGTAATTATGTACAGTGAAGGCTGAGATGAGGATGGTGGTGTATTGCTGTAAAAAGTCTGCATCAGAACAAATATGTTTTCCTTGGTTGCCAAGGTTGTGTGGGAGGGAATGTTTGACATGGAAACGATGGAAAATGTCAAATTGTAAGTACTGTTGTTTGTTGGTAGGTTTAATGTGGACATGTGTGTAGCTCACCTTCAGTGAGGACGAGTGCAACATCAAGGAAAGTGGCATGGGATTCAGAATAGGACCAGTGAAATATAATTGGGAGAAGGTATTGAGAGATTCCAGGAATTTTAGCAGATCAGTCTCACCAAGAGTCCACATGGTAAAGATGTCGTCAATGTATCTAAACCAAACCAAAGCAGGTTAGCCCCCTCCAAGTGACCCATGAAAAAGGTGGCATGGGAAGGGGCCATCCTGGTTCCCATTGCCATACCTCTGATCTGTTTGTATATCTGCTCCTCAAAGGTGAAGTAGTTGTTGGTAAGTATAAAGTTGATATAAGGTAAGTAGGAAGGATTTCATAGGTTTGGAATCAGGTGGGTGCTGACTGAGGAAATGTTCAGCAGCAGACAGACCATGTACATTGGGGATGTTGGTATAGACTGGGGTAGCAGTGATGGTGACAAGCAAGGTGTGTGGTGGGAGTGGGACGGGCATAGATTTCAGATGATCTAGGAAATGGTTGGTATCTTTAATGTAGGTGGGGAGTCTTTTTACCATGATTTGCAAGTGTTGACCAACTAAGGCAGATATATGTTCAGTGGGTGCTTTGAAGCCAGCAACTATAAGATGGACATGATGATTGGGGTTGTGGATCTTAGGAAGAAGGTAAAAGGTGGGGGTGCGTGGTTTGGGTGGGGTGAGAAGTTCTATGGATTGAGGTGTAAGTCCTTGTGAGGGGCCTGAGGTTTTAAGGAGGGACTGCAGGTCAGTTTGAATTACAGGGATGGGATCTTGATGGCAGATGCTGTATGTAGAGGTGTCAGACAGCTGGTGTAGACCTTCACTAACATAATCCTTTTTGCCAATTACTACAGTGCTAAATCCTTTGTCTGCTGAGAGGATAATGATGGAGTCATCAGCTTTTAGGGAACATAGAGCCTGGAGTTCTGCAGAGGACAGGTTAGTGTCTTGTTGTAGGGACCTGAGGAAGGGTTGTGAAGCAATGCTGGTTGTGAGGAATTCTTGGAAGGCTTGTAAGGGATGATTTTGAGGTAGTGATGGTGTATCAAGTTGGGATTGTGGTCTGAACTTTTCAAGGCAGAGGTCAGTGTCAGGTTTGCTGTTGGAAAGGTTTTGGGTTGAGTTGCAAAGTTATATGTCCAATGGATATTACTTATGAATGAAAGTAGGTCCTTCACCAATTCAGCATGATGAAATGCAGGTTAAAGCTGAAAGGGAGGCTGTTAGATAATTCAGGAGGGGAGAGTGCTTTAGATGAGAGGTTAAGGACACTGTACTGTTGTGGCTGGTTCTTGGGATTATGGATTATTCTTGGTCTGGGAGGCAGTTGTGAAGGCCATGGGATGTTTAGGAGGTTGGCCAAGCGCAGTCTGTAGGAGAGGAGCTGTGGTTGATGATGTGGTTGTATAGGGAGTTACAGGAGGACAGGAAGGGAAACACTACTGTTCAGATAGTTTAGGAGAAGGTAGGATGGCTTTTTGAGGTGAAGTTAGGCATGTTGTTGCAGTTTGAAGTTGGCTTGGGAGATGATACCATCCAAGGAAACATGAGGGGCAGATAAGTGCAGGATTTTATAGAAGGAGACAAGTCTGGTAGAAGGAAATTTGCTGATGAGGCATATAGGTCACAGATTAGCCAGGTAAGAGCAAGAGTTTGCTGTATATGAAACTGTAAAAAGAGCCTGCTGTAGGGTAGGATTGCAAACAGAAACATGGACTTTCAGTGGTAGGCCTTTTGGAGTAACTCCAAGGGACAAGCAGGTTTCAAGAAACAGAATGTGAGACCTAAGTTTTGATAGTGCAAAGGCATGTTTTCGAAAAGAACAGATGTAATATGAGATGGTATTCATCATGGCAACAGAGGGCTAGTTGGAGAGTTAGAAATCATGAGAGTGGCAACAAAACAAAAAAAAGGCAGAGGGTGGAAAAGATAGACAAATGGAAGAAAAGCAAGGAAAAAAGTCAGAAAAATCTGTTCAGAAATCGTTAATAAGAAGTGTTGAAGAAGAATATGATAAAAAAAAATGATACAAAGGAAAAAATCAATCGGGAAAGACGTAAAAACAGACAAAATTTTAGAAACTGGGTAAGTCATAGGAGAAAATGTAGACTACTTATCGTGGCAATTAAAGTGATGTAAGAGACAGCAATAAAAGTCAATCAGAGCAGTTTGCCAAAAAACAAATGCACAAAATTGTGAAAGAAGTGGATAGTGGAAAAGAAAATGGCTTTCAAATTTGTGAATAAATTGACGAAAGCCATGCAGCATAATGAACCATAAATTGTTGTATGCAAATTTGTAAATAACAATGGAATTGTCATATGCAAATAAAAGTGGACCTGTCTATAAGCACAGAACTCAGTATTTGAAAAAATTTAGGGACCGATTAAGGTTGGTGATACACATAAATGAACGAATGGATTAGCACATAAGGTAGAAAACGGATAACAGTTTGAAGAAGACAGACGACAACAAAGATTGACAAGAGCCTCTTCTACAGTCCCAGTACAGCAATTTCTTGCTCTTACCCAGCTAATCTGTGACCTATGTGCCTCATCAGCAAATTTACACTTTACAAGACTTGTCTCCTCCTACAAAATCCTGCAGTTATCTAAATTCCCTAAAAGCTCCTCCCATCAGACAAAGGATCTACCACTATAATACTTGACCAGAAGGAGTATGTTAGTGAAGGTCTACACCAGCTGTCTGACACCTCTACATACAGCGTCTGCCATCAGGATCCCATAACTGTTATTCAAACTGACCTGCAGTCTCTCCTTAAAACCTCAGGCCCCTCACAGGGAGTAACACCTAAATTTGTAGAACTTCTCACACCAACCAAACCACGCACCCCCACCTTTTACCTTCTTCCTAAGATCCACAAACCCAATCATCCTGGCTGTCCTATAGTTGCTGGCTTCAAAGCACCCACCGAATGTATCTGTGCCTTAGTCAGTCAACACCTGCAACTCATTGTCCAAAGACTCCCCTCCTATATCAAAGATACCAACCATTTCCTAGATTGTCTGAAATCTGTGCCCATTCCACTCCCACAGCAATAAAAGTCCTTGCTTGTCACCATTGATGGCACCTCCCTCTGTACCACCAACCCCCACATGCATGGTCTGTCTGCTGCTGAACATTTCCTCAGTCAGCACCCACATGATTCCAAACCTATGACATCCTTCCTACTTACCTTAATCAACTTTACACGTACCAACAACTACTTCACCTTTGAGGGGCAGACATACAAACAGATCAGGGGTACGGTCATAGGAACCAGGATGGCTCCTTCCTATGCCAATGTATTCATGGGTCACGTAGATACATTGATGACATCTTTACCATTTTTTTTTGGTCATCAGTCTACTGACTGGTTTGATGCGGCCCGCCACGAATTCCTTTCCTGTGCTAACCTCTTCATCTCAGAGTAGCACTTGCAACCTACGTCCTCAATTATTTGCTTGACGTATTCCACTCTCTGTCTTCCTCTACAGTTTTTGCCCTCTACAGCGCCCTCTAGTACCATGGAAGTCATTCCCTCATGTCTAAGCAGATGTCCTATCATTCTGTCCCTTCTCCTTATCAGTGTTTTCCACATATTCCTTTCCTCTCGGATTCTGCGTAGAACCTCCTCATTCCTTACCTTATCAGTCCACCTAATTTTCGAAAAGAACAGATGTAATATGAGATGGTATTCATCATGGCAACAGAGGGCTAGTTGGAGAGTTAGAAATCATGAGAGTGGCAACAAAACAAAAAAAAGGCAGAGGGTGGAAAAGATAGACAAATGGAAGAAAAGCAAGGAAAAAAGTCAGAAAAATCTGTTCAGAAATCGTTAATAAGAAGTGTTGAAGAAGAATATGATAAAAAAAAATGATACAAAGGAAAAAATCAATCGGGAAAGACGTAAAAACAGACAAAATTTTAGAAACTGGGTAAGTCATAGGAGAAAATGTAGACTACTTATCGTGGCAATTAAAGTGATGTAAGAGACAGCAATAAAAGTCAATCAGAGCAGTTTGCCAAAAAACAAATGCACAAAATTGTGAAAGAAGTGGATAGTGGAAAAGAAAATGGCTTTCAAATTTGTGAATAAATTGACGAAAGCCATGCAGCATAATGAACCATAAATTGTTGTATGCAAATTTGTAAATAACAATGGAATTGTCATATGCAAATAAAAGTGGACCTGTCTATAAGCACAGAACTCAGTATTTGAAAAAATTTAGGGACCGATTAAGGTTGGTGATACACATAAATGAACGAATGGATTAGCACATAAGGTAGAAAACGGATAACAGTTTGAAGAAGACAGACGACAACAAAGATTGACAAGAGCCTCTTCTACAGTCCCAGTACAGCAATTTCTTGCTCTTACCCAGCTAATCTGTGACCTATGTGCCTCATCAGCAAATTTACACTTTACAAGACTTGTCTCCTCCTACAAAATCCTGCAGTTATCTAAATTCCCTAAAAGCTCCTCCCATCAGACAAAGGATCTACCACTATAATACTTGACCAGAAGGAGTATGTTAGTGAAGGTCTACACCAGCTGTCTGACACCTCTACATACAGCGTCTGCCATCAGGATCCCATAACTGTTATTCAAACTGACCTGCAGTCTCTCCTTAAAACCTCAGGCCCCTCACAGGGAGTAACACCTAAATTTGTAGAACTTCTCACACCAACCAAACCACGCACCCCCACCTTTTACCTTCTTCCTAAGATCCACAAACCCAATCATCCTGGCTGTCCTATAGTTGCTGGCTTCAAAGCACCCACCGAATGTATCTGTGCCTTAGTCAGTCAACACCTGCAACTCATTGTCCAAAGACTCCCCTCCTATATCAAAGATACCAACCATTTCCTAGATTGTCTGAAATCTGTGCCCATTCCACTCCCACAGCAATAAAAGTCCTTGCTTGTCACCATTGATGGCACCTCCCTCTGTACCACCAACCCCCACATGCATGGTCTGTCTGCTGCTGAACATTTCCTCAGTCAGCACCCACATGATTCCAAACCTATGACATCCTTCCTACTTACCTTAATCAACTTTACACGTACCAACAACTACTTCACCTTTGAGGGGCAGACATACAAACAGATCAGGGGTACGGTCATAGGAACCAGGATGGCTCCTTCCTATGCCAATGTATTCATGGGTCACGTAGATACATTGATGACATCTTTACCATTTTTTTTTGGTCATCAGTCTACTGACTGGTTTGATGCGGCCCGCCACGAATTCCTTTCCTGTGCTAACCTCTTCATCTCAGAGTAGCACTTGCAACCTACGTCCTCAATTATTTGCTTGACGTATTCCACTCTCTGTCTTCCTCTACAGTTTTTGCCCTCTACAGCGCCCTCTAGTACCATGGAAGTCATTCCCTCATGTCTAAGCAGATGTCCTATCATTCTGTCCCTTCTCCTTATCAGTGTTTTCCACATATTCCTTTCCTCTCGGATTCTGCGTAGAACCTCCTCATTCCTTACCTTATCAGTCCACCTAATTTTCAACATTCGTCTATAGCACCACATCTCAAATGCTTCGATTCTCTTCTGTTCCGGTTTTCCCACAGTCCATGTTTCACTACCATACAATGCTGTACTCCAGACATACATCCTCAGAAATTTCGTCCACAAATTAAGGCCGGTATTTGATATTAGTAGACTTCTCTTGGCCAGAAATGCCTTTTTTGCCATAGCGAGTCTGCTTTTGATGTCCTCCTTGCTCCGTCCGTCATTGGTTATTTTACTGCCTAGGTAGCAGAATTCCTTAACTTCATTGACTTCGTGACCATCAATCCTGATGTTAAGTTTCTCACTGTTCTCATTTCTACTACTTCTCATTACCTTCGTCTTTCTCCGATTTACTCTCAAACCATACTGTGCACTCATTAGACTGTTCATTCCGTTCAGCAGATCATTTAATTCTTCTTCACTTTCACTCAGGATAGCAATGTCATCAGCGAATCGTATCATTGATATCCTTTCACCTTGTATTTTAATTCCACTCCTGAACCTTTCTTTTATTTCCATCATTGCTTCCTCGATGTACAGATTGAAGAGTAGGGGTGAAAGGCTACAGCCTTGTCTTACACTCTTCTTAATACGAGCACTTCGTTCCTGATCGTCCACTCTTATTATTTCCTCTTGGTTGTTGTACATATTGTATATGCCTCTCTCGTCCCTTTACTTTTCCTAAAGCCAAACTAATCGTCACCTAGCGCATTCTCAATTTTCTTTTCCATTCTTCTGTATATTATTCTTGTAAGCAGCTTCGATGCATGAGCTGTTAAGCTGATTGTGCGATAATTCTCGCACTTGTCAGCTCTTGCCGTCTTCGTAATTGTGTGGATGATGCTTTTCCGAAAGTCGGATGGTATGTCGCCAGATTCATATATTCTACACACCAACGTGAATAGTCGTTTTGTTGCCACTTCCCCCAATGATTTTAGAAATTCTGATGGAATGTTATCTATCCCTTCTGCCTTATTTGACCATAAGTCCTCCAAAGCTCTTTTAAATTCCGATTCCAATACTGGGTCCCCTATCTCTTCTAAATCGACTCCTGTTTCTTCTTCTATCACATCAGACAAATCTTCACCCTCATAGAGGCTTTCAATGTATTCTTTCCACCTATCTGCTCTCTCCTCTGCATTTAACCGTGTAATTCCTGTTGCACTCTTAATGTTACCACCGTTGCTTTTAATGTCACCAAAGGTTGTTTTGACTTTCCTGTATGCTGAGTCTGTCCTTCTGACAATCATATCTTTTTCGATGTCTTCACATTTTTCCTGCAGCCATTTCTTCTTAGCTTCCCTGCACTTCCTATTTATTTCATTCCTCAGCGACTTGTACTTCTGTATTCCTGATATTCCCGGAACATGTTTGTACTTCCTCCTTTCATCAATCAACTGAAGTATTTCTTCTGTTACCCATGGTTTCTTCGCAGCTACCTTCTTTGTACCTATGTTTTCCTTCCCAACTTCTGTGATGGCCCTTTTTAGAGATGTCCATTCCTCTTCAACTGTACTGCCTACTGCGCTATTCCTTATTGCTGTATCTATAGTGTTAGAGAACTTCAAACGTATCTCGTCATTCCTTAGTATTTCCCTATCCCACTTCTTTGCGTATTGATTCTTCCTGACTAATGTCTTGAACTTCAGCCTACTCTTCATCACTACTATATTGTGATCTGAGTCTATATCTGCTCCTGGGTACACCTTACAATCCAGTATCTGATTTCGGAATCTCTGTCTGACCATGATGCAATCTAATTGAAATCTTCCCGTATCTCCCGGCCTTTTCCAAGTATACCTCCTCCTCTTGTGATTCTCGAACAGGGTATTCGCTATTACTAGCTGAAACTTGTTACAGAACTTAATTAGTCTTTCTCCTCTTTCATTCCTTGTCCCAAGCCCATATTCTCCTGTAACCTTTTCTTCCACTCCTTCCCCTACAACTGCATTCCAGTCGCCCATGACTATTAGATTTTCGTCCCCCTTTACATGCTGCATTACCCTTTCAATATCCTCATACACTTTCTCTATCTGTTCATCTTCAGCTTGCGTTGTCGGTGTTGGTCTGCTGTCGATTCTGATTAGAACAACCCGGTCACTGAACTGTTCACAGTAACACACCCTCTGCCCTACCTTCCTATTCATAACGAATCCTACACCTGTTATACCATTTTCTGCTGCTGTTGATATTACCCGATACTCATCTGACAAGAAATCGTTGTCTTCCTTCCACTTCACTTCACTGACCCCTACTATATCTAGATTGAGCCTTTGCGTTTCCCTTTTCAGATTTTCTAGTTTACCTACCACGTTCCAGCTTCTGACATTCCACGCCCCGACTCGTGGAACGTTATCCTTTCGTTGATTATTCAATCTTTTTCTCATGGTAACCTCCCCCTTGGCAGTCCCCTCCCGGGGATCCGAATGGGGGACTATTCCGGAATCTTTTGCCAATGGAGAGATCATCATGACACTTCTTCAATTACAGGCCACATGTCCTGTGGATACACGTTACGTGTCTTTAATGCAGTGGTTTCCATTGCCTTCTGCATCCTCATGTCATTGATGATTGCTGATTCTTCCGCCTTTAGGGGCAATTTCCCACCCCTAGGACAAGAGAGTGCCCTGAACCTCTATCCGCTCCTCCGCCCTCTTTGACAAGGCCGTTGGCAGAATGAGGCTGACTTCTTGTGCCGGAAGTCTTCGGCTGCCAATGCTGATTAGTTATCAAAATTTAGGCAGTGGCGGGGATCGAACCCGGGACCAAAGACGTTTTGATTATGAATCAAAGACGCTACCCCCAGACCACCATGTGGACTCTTGGTGAGGCTGACCTGCTAAAATTCCTGGAATCTCTCAATACCTTCACCCAATTAAATTTCACTGGTCTTACTCCAAATCCGAAGCCACTTTCTTTTCCTTACTGAAGGCCAGCTGCACACTTCTGTCCATATTAAACCTATCAACAAACAGCTGTACCTACATTTTGACATTTGCCATCCTTCCCATGACAAATGTTTCCTGCCATTCAGCCTTGGCAACCTCTGTCACATACAATGCACTTAGCTTTTCGCTCTTATTAACTCGTGTACGATGTTTTAGTAGTATCTCTGTCTTGCATATTACCCTGTCCTCCACCTTTAAACTCTCAGGTTTTCAAATCTCATCCAATGCAGACCCCAACAATGAGCCTTTCTTTCTCAATCCTTACGGTAATTTTCTCCTGACCCACGGTTCTGGGTGACTTTCTTGAAATCTACCCCTTTTCCTAGATCTCTCCAGTCCTTTTCCTTCTCCCTTCGTCTTTCCTCTTCAACCCTTCCACCTGAAGAATGTGCCACTGGTTCCAAAAGCTTGCAAATCACAACACTCTCCTATATGTGTGTTTTGCAGCTGCTTGGTAATAATATAGGTTATATGATGATAGATGACAATATGGACAATATGCATTGAATGAGGCAGGCAATGTCCCTAGCAGGGAATTGTGCATTCCAAGGTTATATTGATGAGCTTGAGAATGAAATAACTTGGTTTTTGTAGGTTCACATATTTGAATATTTTCTAGTGATTGTGGTGCTTGTCTCTGTTCTTCAACATGTCAGTGAGGTTCTGAACAACTCCATTTGTCCTGGCTATTGATAACTGCTTCAGTTGTATTTAATCCATTAATGTTGGACCAATACCAGTTTTTTGGTACTAAAAGCCATATCTTCAGGTGAACATATGACTAAAACATAAGACAGGAAAAGCTCAGAACCTTTTTACCCAACATTTGTTGAAAATGTGGCTTTCAGTGTCATGAAACCAGTAGTGATCCAAAAATAAAGGACTAAAGACAGTTACAGTGATTATTTATACCCAAGATGACTACTCATAGCTATGATTGCCATACCTACAAGATTGTCTGCAGTCTCTCTCTCTCTCTCTCTCTCTCTGTGTGTGTGTGTGTGTGTGTGTGTGTGTGTGTGTGTGTGTGTGTGGGGGGGGGGGGGGGGGGGGTGCTCAGATGATAATTCTCCTTGGGTTTGTTCCTACCTGTGTTTTATTACCTCGTCTACTAGCTTCTTATCACTGGGTAGTGACTCATATGGGCATTTAAGATTTGATTTTTCCTGTTTCTTTGTTATTTTCATGCAGTTTTAGCAATCCCTATTATTATTAATAATAATAAGTAACTTTTTAAAACTGATTATAATTAAAAAATATTTTGTGTATAACTATTATGATTTTTGAGAAAATATTTTAATTGGTGGCTGATGTAATCCCCCCGTCACTGATTTTGTTTGTTTCCAGTTGTTTTCAGCCTGTGAAATTAACAAAAAGAAAAAAAAAGTATGCTTTTACAACACTCAACTCATGTGTCCTTGATTTTGACATGTGGGGGCACAGAAAACTCAAGCTTTTGTTCTTTGTGTGATGAATGTTTAACAGGAGTAAATGTGTGCTGAATGAAATGTTGAGCTGCCCTGAGAACAATATAGTGGCTGTGGATAACTTGTGCATTTGATAGCACATTAATGTAATGTGTGGTGAAACTATGACCACCAAATAATAATGATTAAAAAACGTGTGGTTTCGTCTGTGGTATAAGCCTTTTTATTTTATGCTATGGTTGCACCTTGCATGTCAGTTTTGTGAGAGAACCTTTTCATCAATGAAAAATCTGATCTGATCACTGCATGTAAAGGCACTAGCCACTACGTCACAGAAGCAGGTGTAATGATGAAATAATTGTGTTTTGAACGATTCCATTACTGCTCTCTCTTCTGTTTCTGTGATGCATCAGTCTGGTGCAAATAATTACAAGGAACCTTTCATCATTATGAATTGATGCTTTTATAGATAACTGAATGACAGTTCTGTCTAGGATTTTGAATACAGTGGTTACTAATAACTTATGTCCAGATATGGAAGAAGTGTTTTACTATGTAAACTATTCTTAATTACTTTTTGATGCCAAGGATATTTTCAACGTTGTCTTGTTTTATAGTTAAAAAGAACTTTGCTGTATGTAATTTGTTGTATTTCTTTTTCTCTTGGACGAAAACAATTCAGAGAGAAATGTTTGTTCCATTGGAACACATTGTTGCTAATATATTTTAAGTATTACTTAGAAGATAAAAACAGGATTAATGATTATATTTTCCTGCAGGCTTATTTTGAGATGTCGGCAAGACGCACGGGCAAGATTTGCCAGACTGCGTGCAGATGTGTTGGTGAAGTTGGAGTTGCTAGATAACAAGCATGTCCAGGATGTAGTGTGGCAGCTTCAGCGATTGGTTGCTGGCCTTGCTAATTTCCATGGGGAGACATACAAACTCCTCCAAGGACGATCACTTTTTCCTGTAGAAGTTGATCTCAGTCGGTCTGCTTTCCAGTACAAGAGTGCCGGTGTACCAACACAGGTGACTTTCTTATGCAACTCACATTTGTAATGGGAGAAAAATGTTTATGGGTTGTATTAACACAGATGCAGTGATGTTAGATGCTGCTTATAATTAATCTAAAGTGGAAATAAAAAATGGATTAGGACACTATGATATTTGTAAATGTTCTCAGTGGCTGGTGAGCCACCATTCAGTGTCAAGTGGCAACTTGTCATGGTGTGCCAAGAGGACAATATATGGGTCTATGTATTGCACTATTGCTTACCAGTTCTTGTAAGGAGTAGGATGTGTGTGTTGCGGGTTGACATTTTGTTGGGGCTACTGTAATGGTGAATTTGACAGGAAGCTCATTGAGGCTCTCTGTAGGCTATATGAAATGGATAAGATAATTTCTGTGCAGGAGAAAAGGTTTGTGCCCTACAGGTTGCATTATATATCATAAAATGTCAATTAGACAACATGAAGAGAGATAGAGGTAATGGGAACTGGGTGGTGGTGGTGGGTAGTGTTTAACGTACCGTCGACAACGGGGTCATTAGAGACGGAGCGCAAGCTCGGGTTAGGGAAGGATTGGGAAGGAAATCGGCCGTGCCCTTTCAAAGGAACCATCCCGGCATTTGCCTGAAACGATTTAGGGAAATCACGGGAAACCTAAATCAGGATGGCTGGAGACGGGATTGAACCGTCGTCCTCCCGAATGCGAGTCCAGTGTGCTAACCACTGCGCCACCTCGCTCGGTCTGGGAACTGGGAAAAGGTAAAAAGCAAGAGATGCAGAAAGTGAACAGTTATGTGGACACACATGAGATGACATTGATAGTAAGCTTGGTATGTTATCTAAAGTAGGAAGGCAGATCCCCATCTAGATGTAGCCAAAAGTAAGTTGCAGGATTGTAACTACGACTTCATCAGTAACCGAAGGAACAGAAGAGAAGAGATTCTTGCTGCAAAACAGCAGTCTAGGAGGTATGTGAGCTAGATGGTGCAGGGAAAATTAGAAACTGGTTGTCAGGTCACAAATAGTGCAAGGCAAAGTGTCAGTCTTAGCCAGCTGACAAAGAACATAGGGCTGGGCATATTACTACAAAGGCTGACCACAGGAGACGGAAAACTGCAACTTTTATCTTAACATGAAGATTCTGGTATTACATGAGAACATTATGACAGGATTTATCAGTCTTAGCCAGCTGACAAAGAACATAGGGCTGGGCATATTACTACAAAGGCTGACCACAGGAGATGGAAAACTGCAACTTTTATCTTAACATGAAGATTCTGGTATTACATGAGAACATTATGACAGGATTTATCTTACTTTATATTAAGTGTGACTTTGTATGCATTGTTATTTTCAAATACCAGGGCTTTGGCAGTGCCACCATTGTGTAAAAAGAGCAGCATAGGAAAAAAAGTGGAATAGATGTGCTCAAAACACTGTTTACATGCTCATCTTGTATGGCTTTGGGATTGTTTTGGCTTCCATAAGAACTGAAATTCTGGGCATTAGTGACAGTGAGGTGTGTTTCTTTGAAGACCAGACCTGAAAATTATAGCAATTAAAAAAAAAAAGAAATAATAAAACACACACACACACACACACACACACACACAATGTATGTGTTTTAGTTAGCCCTCTAAAGAAGGACCTGCCTGAAAATCTCAGCAAGTCACTCTAATTTGTCATGTGCCTGTCTAGTATTGAGCCTCTCCTCTATTTCGTGAGTACTGATCTACCCCCATATAGATATTTACAGGGTGACAATTATAGAACTATATAAAATAAAATCAACGGAACTTCTGAACGGTTTGCATTAGGATGTTCAAACTGCATGGTTGGCCTCTGGGCATGATGGGAATTAGTATGTGCATTTGTGTGGTTTGGTTTAGCGATGAAGCCCACTTCCATTTGGATGGGTTCGTCAGTAACCAAAATTAGTGGTTTTTGGAGACTGAGAATCTGCATTTCGTGATCTAGAAGTCTCTTCACCCTCAATGGGGGACTGTGGAGTGCAGTGTCCAGTCGCAGAATAATCGGTGTGATATTCCTTGGTGGCATGGTGACCACTGAACGGTACATGAAGATTTTGGAAGATGATTTCATCCCCATTATCCAAAGTGACCTTGATTTTGACAAGATGTGGTTCATGCAAGATGGAGCTTGACCCAGGAGAGTGTTTGATGCCCTGGAGGAGTGCTTTGGGAACTGCGTGTTGCCTCTGTGGTTTCCAGAGGTCACTGGCATGGGCCACGATTGTCTACCCTATTCTCTGGATTTGAACACATGTGACTCCTTTTTGTGGGGTGTATTAAAGGAAAGGTGTACAGCAATAACCCTAAAACCATTGCTGAGTGGGAAACAGCCATCCAGGTGGTCATCGACAGCATCGATGTTCTGACAGTTCAACGGATCATGTAGAATTTTGCTCTTTGCGTGTGCCACATCAACGCCAATGATGGGAGGCATATCGAATATCTCATAACCTAAAACTAAATATCTGTAGTGACGTTTACATGTTGAATAAAGTGTGTGCTTACCGTAGTTGGTAACTAATTTAGGTGTTTTTTTTTGCCTTCATATAGTTCAATAACTGTCAACCTGTATATTCAATCCTGAATTTCCCATTGAGTATGGATAGTTATAATGTGCTCCAAACTTTGATTCAGATGCTACTATTATATGTGTATTTACTTAGACTTACAGAAAGTAACTGTACGCTAAACTTTGCAATTCCAGTGATTTATCAGATTTATTTTCTTGAGCTTCATAAGATATATAACATCAGCAAAAGGTATAATAAATACTATACTTCCAATTGTACGATGGTAGTTTGAATTGTCACCTATTCATTTTACTGCTGTTACTACCCTCTGTGATCCTACATGATTTCTATGGTTGGTTGTACTGCAAGGGAGCTGGTGACTCTTCATCAGAGTGTCTTGATTTCTATCTTTGTTACTTATCACTACTTCATCTTCCAATCACACAAGGGCTTCCCTTGGTAGGTCAAGGGTGTAATACACACAGGAAGCAGCTACTACAGAGAAGACTACTTGTGGAGTGCACATGCGAGTTTTTTATGCTAGGCGATAGTTTGCAGTCCTCTTGCTGAAAGCTCGTCATTCGATGCACAGAATGTGAAGTTAGATCACGTACAAAGTAAAGATACTTTGACTGTGAAAATTTTAACAGTAAATTGCCAAAGCATTTGTAATGAAGATCCTGAATTACTGCCCTACTGAAAAGTTGTTCACACTCAAATTATTCTCAGAACTGAGAGCTGTATGAAAGCTGAAGTAGAAACCTCTCAAATGTGTGGAATATATGTGGAAACGATGGATGAGACCCAATAGGAGGGGAAGTCTTGATTGCAGTTGACAAAAATATTGTCCATTGAGGTCGAAACTGAGTCAAACTATGAAGTTACCTGGACTCGAGTAACCAGCATAGGTGAATTCATGCTAATTATCAATTCTTCTGTAACAGATGTAGAAGCATTTAAAGAAGTCTCTGCTCTGTAGTGTGGAAATCTGTCATGCAGTATTAATTGGAGGTGACTTGAACCTACTGAGTATAAAGTGGGAAGTATATGGATTTGTTGCAGGTTGTACAGACAGAAAGTCTTATGAAGTAATTCTGAAAACATTTTTTAAAAACTTCTTCAGCAGCTAGTTCGATAATCCACATGCAAAGGAAATATTTTAGATCTTGTGACCTTGTAGCTGCCAACAGGCCTGACCTTATTGACAGCATCGGTGTAGAGACTGGGATTAGTGATCAAGATATCATCAAAGCAGCCCAACAAATGTAAAAAAAAAAAAAAAAAAAAAGGAAAAGCTCTGGACCTGGACAACATCAGCCCAGAGTTACTTAAAGCAGATCCCTCTATAACAGCAGAAATTTTACGTCCACTCCTGACAGCCATATGGATCAATGAAAAGTACCGAATGATTGGATCAGAGGCTTGCTCATGAAACTCCCAAAGAAAGGAGACCTGTCGGTTTGTAGTAACTGGAGATGCATTACCTTGCTGTCAATCCCAAGCAAGATCATCTCATTAATAATCCTAAATAGGATAAAAGCATATGTAGACATGAAAATAGAAGAGAACAATCAGGTTTTGGGGAAGATCGCTCTTGCATTGGCGAGATAAACAACTTGAGAGTAATAGCTGAACGTTCAAATGAATATTGGTCACTACTTCACATGCTGTTTGTAGACTTTGAAAAGGCCTTCAGCAGTATAATTAGAAGAAAAATATGGAGCTCACTGCAAACTTTTGAAATTCCCAAGAAAATAATGGCTCTTGTCAAATCCATGTATGAAAACTACACGTGCCAAGTTCAACATCAAGGTCTGGTTTCAGATCCAGTAGCAGTGAAAACAGGAGTTAAGCAAGACTGCATGCTCTCACTGATACTATTTAACATAGTATTGAATCTTGTAATGCCACAAGCAGTAGATAAAGTGAGAGAAATAAAATGGAACAATGGAACACATTTAGAAGACCTAGATTTTGCAGATGACCCTTGCCTTCTATCTCACAGCCTCAGTGACATGAAATAGAAACTAGATGATCTGAAATCTGCAGTAAACAAAGTCGGTTTGAAAATTAATGCCCAAAAAACAAAATTCATGTGGGAATATGATAACAACACTGCAGAGCTTAAGCTTGGGAGCCAGGTAATCAAAAGGGTGGATAAATTTTGCTACCTTGGAAGCATGATTACACCATATGATGGTGCAACAGAGGACATTAACAGCCACATCAACAAGGCCAAAGGCACTTTTATGACTCTCTGCTCTATTTGAAGATTGAAGGAATTAACATTGAGGACCAAATTGTGGATATTTGAAAGTAAAGTAAAATCTATGCTTCTATATGATGTGAAACTTGGAAAGTGACAAAGCAGCTAATCCATAAGCTGCAGACATTCAACAACAGATGTCTGAGGAACATCCTGGGGATACAGTGGCCAAATGTCATCTCTAACGAAACACTCTGGGAAAGAGCCAACCAGAAGCAAGTTGAGCTGCAAATAAGAAGCAGGAAGTGGATATTGTTTGGACATACACAGAGACCAAATGAACATATTGCGAAGGAAGCCCTTTATTGGATCCCACAGGGATGACGGAGACGAGGAAGGTCCAAAATGACATGGAGATGATCAGTTGAAGCAGAAGGCCAAGAGCAAGGAATGGGATGGGGAGAAGTGAAAATACTAATAAAAGACAGAACAAGATGGGGATCCTGTGTTGCATGCTCCACATAAGGAGTTGAAGGAATTAATAAAATAATAATGTCACCATAGTGATGTTGGTTACTGAAATTAATAAATTAATCAAGAAGGCTATGAGAGTGTGGTAATTTCTCTGGAAAACCTGGAATCCTCAGGAAAGTACATTTTACCTGGAAAAATCAGGGAATTTCATAAAATCTCGGGGAATTCTACTTTTTAAACCAACATTGAAATTTAATTTTATTGAGTTTTATAAATCACAAATTTTAAGATAGTCAGTATTTCAAAATATGTTCATTATATGAATATTATTCCATATAAGTTATCTATGTTCAAAAATTGTGGTTAAGCTATTGCTGATGGCTAGTGCACCTCAGCTAGGGGAAAGAAAGAAGTGTTATTATTGTGGTATGTCCCTCCTCCCTCCCTATGGTTAATTTATCTGCAGCTTCTTGACATCCTCTTCCTCCTCACACCTGGAATTCTGGGGGAATTTTTCTTTGAAGTTTGAGTAGTCACCCTGTATGAGAATTTTTATGCTGGAAAGAACAGATATACTGTTTTTAGACTCCTACTTAGACAACCAATGGACATCATTTAGTCCCAGTATGATGGATTTAGAGGAATTATGAGATAAGTTGAAACTGATTGTAAGTCACACTCTTTAGGAGTGGTTTAAAAACAGAAAAAACATGCATTGATTTAATAATAAAATTCGGAAAATACTGAGGAAGCAGAGATCGTTACACTCTCAGGCGAAGAAAACAGTGGAAAGGTATATAGGCAAAAGTTAGTAGAAGTTCATGGGTCTGTAAAAAGATCAGTGTGCGAAGCTTATGATAAGTTCCACCATCATAAATCAGCAAAAGCACTTGCCGAGAACCTTAGAAAATTGTGGTCCTACATAAAGTCAGTAAGTGGTTTGTTGCTGTCCAGTCACTCATTAACTAGTCTTCTGTGGCAGTGGGAGACAGCAGAAGAAAAACTGAAGTTTTAAATTTCACATTTAAGAAATCATTCATGTAGGAGGATCATACAGACATACTGTCATTTGATCGTTGCACAGATTCCTGTGTCGATGACGTAGAAATAGGCATCCCTGGTGTAGAGAAGTAACTGAAAGACTTGGAAAAGAAAGAAGTCGCCAGGTCCCAATGAAATCCCATGTCAGTTTTACAGACGTACTCTATGGCACTGGCCCCTTACTTATCTTGCATAATCCATGAATCTCTTTCTCAGCACAAAGTATCCAAGTGACTGGAAAAAAGTGCAGGTGACTCCTACGGATGGACCTGCAGAATTAGAAACCAATATCCTAAATATCAGTTTGCTGTAGAATTCTTGAACATATTCTAACAGTGTTATGAAAAGGAAAGTTGTTACTCACCATATAGTGTAGATGCTGAGTTGCAGATAGGCACAAGAAAAGCTTTTTGTTGTGCCTATCTGTGAGTCACCATCTCCACTGTATGGTTAGTAGCAACTTTCCTTTTCACAATATTGTTACATTCCATCCTGGATTTTCCTTTGTTTGAACGTATTCTAAATCTGAATACAATAAATTTCCTTGAGACAGAAAAGCTACTGTCCACAAATCAACATGAGTGTAGAAAGCATGACTCATGCGAAACTTGTCGTGCCCTTTTCTCACATGACATTCTATGAACCATGGATGAAGGGCAGCAGCCAGATTCTACATCCCTAGACTTCTGGAAAAGTGTTTGACACTGTGTCCCATTGTAGACTGTTAATGAAGGTTCGAGTATAATGAATAGGTTCCCAGATATGTAAGTAGTCAAAGACTTCTTAAATGATGGAACCCAGTACGTTGTCCTTGACAGCAAGTGTTCATCAGAGACAAGGATATTGTCAGGAGTGTCCCAGAGAAGTGTGATAGGACCACTCTTGTTATGTACCTATATAAATGATCTGATGGATAGGGTGAGCATCAATCTGCAACTGTTTGCAGATATTGCTATAGAGTGCAGGAAGTTGTCATCATTGGGTGACTGGAGGAGGACACAAGATTACTAAGACAAAATTTGTAATTTGTGTGCTGAATTGCAGCTTGCTCTGAATGTAGAAAAATGCATAAGGGACAGTCAAATGAAAACTGAACACCCTCAATATTACACAGCCTACATGACAGCTGGCCCACTGTTTCTACGTTTCGATGCTGTCACCACTGTGATAGGGTAAAGGCATAGTGCCACATCACAGGTGCATGCAGTTGTTGGGTCAAGACTGTGGTCGTTGACACAATGACCTAGTGTATTCATCCAGCTGTTGACATGAAGGCATGCAAAGACGAGCTAAGATATATGGTGTCTGAGGATGCTGGAGTATGCAAAAGTTCATTGCCGCATATCCTCTGTATACATTGCGTTCTGCAAATCCCTGACATATGTGCATGAGTGGCAGAGGAGATTCTGGGAAGGGTGCATGTCACTGCAAGACAATTTCCACTAATGACAAGCCCATTGAGTCATTACCCCTGGTGTGATGGAGTGGATTGGTGGTCTTATTCAGGGAGACTGATGAATCCTAGAGGATGAAATTCATGTTTAGATCAGTATTACCAATGGCTCTGGTCATGCATTACTGCAAAATTTGTCACTGTGGGCGCCGCATCACCTGATGGAGGGACAAATGATGGACAGAATGGTGTCAAGTCTGAGTCATCTGCTGCAATGCCATGAGGACAGGCATGTATTTCTACCCTCTGTCATGACAGGGGACAAAACACAGTGCCACCCTTTCAAGTCCAAGGGCACTCTGTAAAGCCAACATTGGGAACATCTCACATCTCCCCCAGAAAAGAAATCCCCAGCTATTCAGACAAGTTCCAATAAGGTCAGGGTGATCTTCTTCCTTGACTGCAGGGGGCCGTCTGCTTGTTGACTTTCTTAAGCTTGGAACAATCAATGCGCAGTGCTATGATACTTTGCAGAAACTGTGACACATAATAAAATAAAAATAAAATAAAATAAAAATGCCCAGGAATGCCAATATATGTTTCTCTTAAGGACCATGAAAACAAGATGTCAGAAATTACAAATGTAGATAGCCTTTTTTCCCTTGCTTGGGAGTGAAGCAGGAAAGGAAATGACCAGTAGTGGTACAAGATCCCATCTACCATAATCATACGGTGATCCGGAAGAGGTACATAGATGTAGATGATGTCCTGAATCCCATGAACTAAGTCAGTCAGGTAGATGCAGCATTTCTTTATTTCTAAAAAATGTTTGACCCTGACCCCACACTTTACTACTAAAAGTAAGATTGTATGAGGTATCAGGTGAAATATGTAACTGGCTTTAGGATTTCCTGGTAGCAGGGATGGAGAGTCAGAAATATGACGTGTGCCCCAGGGAAGTGTGTTGGAATGTTGCTGTTCATGTTGTATATTACAGACTTTGCAAACAACATTAATTCTAGCCTGACACTTTTTGCAGCTGAAGCAGTTATCTATAACTAAGTGCTGTCTGAAATACATTGCACAAATATTTAGGTAGATCTTAATAAGAGTGCAAAGTTCACCAACAGCGTAACATCATCTGCAGCATCTCTAATGGGATCGTGAACATATCAGTTGGATGGTAGGCGACTGGAAAATTGTGGACTGGCCAGAGGAGTCCCAGTTTGAATTGGAAAGAGCTGATGGTAGGGTTCGAGTGTGGCACTGATCTTGTGAAGCCATGGACCCAGATTGTCAACAAGGCACTGTGCAAGCTGGTGGTGGCTATATAGTGGTGTGGGTTGTGTTTACATGGGACAGACTGGGCCCTCTGGTCCAATTGAACTGATCATTGACTGGAAATAGGTATAGAATGAAATTTTCACTCTACAGCGGAGTGTGTGCTGATATGAAACTTCCTGGCAGATTAAAACTGTGTGCCGGACCGAGACTCGAGCTCGGGAGGTTTGCCTTTTGCGGGCAAGCGCTCTACCGACTGAGGTACCCAAGCACAACTCACGCCCCGTCCTCACAGCTTTAATTCTGCCAGTACCTCGTCTCCTACCTTCCAAACTTCACAGAAGGTAGGAGACGAGGTACTGGCGGAATTAAAGCTGTGAGGATGGGGCGTGAGTCGTGCTTGGGTAGCTCAGTCGGTAGAGCACTTTCCCGCGAAAGGCAAAGGTCCCGAGTTCGAGTCTCGGTCCGGCACACAGTTTTAATCTGTCAGGAAGTTGGAAATAGGTATGTTTGGCTACTTGGAGACCATTTGCAGCCATTCATGGGCTTCATGTACCCAAACAAAGATGGATTTTTTATGGATGACAATGCACCATCTCCCTGGGCCACAATTATTCCCAATTGATTTTAAGAAAATTCTGGACAGCTCACGTGAATTATTTGGCTACCCAGATCCCTCATCATGAATCACATCGAACATTTATGCTGGGTCAAAGGAGGTGCGACATGATATTGGGAGGTATCTCATGACTTTTGTCACCTCCGTGCAAAGCTGTGCATTTCACAAAATGGAAAAAAAAAATGTAGCCTGTGACTACAGTATTTAAAAAGAGATATTGAATGTGTAGAAAGAAAAGGAGTGCAAATGGTGGTAGAGATGTTCATCCAACAGGAGAGTGTCACGGATATGTTGGTGTACCTAAATTCAGATGCTTGAAGATAAAATACCAACTATCCTTTGTAAGCATGCTTTAAGAGTTACAAGAAACAGCATCAAGGGAGGAATCTAGGAATATACAACAACTCCCTACATATAATTCTTGTAGGGTCTACAAAGTATGATTAATCACAAGGTGCTTAGAGGTATTCAGGCAATCATTCTTCCTATGATCCACACATTAATGGAACAGGATTAATCCCTAATAAATGGTGCAATGGGAAGTACTCTCTGCCGCGTACTTCACAGTGGCCTGCAGAGTATAAATATAGATCTACATAAAAATGCGGTGTCTTAGACTTACCATTGCAGTAATTGTGATATGTACTTAATAATTAAGAATACTACTTCAAATGTATTTAAAACAGATGTTTGACATTATTTAATGTTGCATAATGTAAAAGAATTAAGTTTTTGATTTCATAATACATTGTGCATATTTGGAAATTATGTTCCTTTCAGATATGCCTTTTATTTGAAATAATGATTTACCATTGCTATCAGCAAAACCGAGAATAAGTTTATTAACATTACAAAATTGAATAAGAATTATTCGATAGCAGACAGAAAATTTTTTAGCTGTTCAATCAAATAATTGGATTGATATTTGTGATTCTGTTTTTGAAGTACTTTCTGGTAGTACTTGTATGTACTCATATTTTGTTACCACTCACCATTTGAAGAAATAAATGTGTTGTGGCTTTATACACAGGAAGGAACAGAGGAAGAAGACGATGATGACCTGTTGCACGCTGATGAAGCCAAAGAGAATGACTCCACACTGATACCAGAGTTAAATTAATTTTTAAGAATAACGTGCAATTTTGAAGTGTATACAAGCTTAAATTCTATGAGTCAAAGGTTGCATTGTTTACATTGTATGAGGTTAAGAATCTTAAACACCAGTAGCAAATGTTGCTTGCTGGGTAAAGAATCATAATTGATTTAAATATTTTTTGCCTAGTCACCTGTTTACCAAAGAAAAGTGAAATACCACTATGATGCAGTGTACAATTTTATGTTTGGATTCCTTTACCATTTATAGTCTTTTACCATTTATAATCATTGTTGAATTTGAAAGTGGACCACATATTGTTTAATCTCATTATTTTTTAATGTGTGACTAATAGCATTAGAGAAGCAAATAAAGTTGATTTACATTTTGCTGCACTATTGTGTGTGTGTGTGTGTGTGTGTGTGTGTGTGTGTGTGTGTCCGCGCGCGCACCCTTTCTACTTTGTTCTACTGTGTTCTACTTTGATTCCTTAATGTTGTTCTATTGGATATGTCTAATACACATGAAGTAGGAATTTGATTTTGCACTTGTGGTGGTTTCAAATTTTTGTTCCTGTGAATAAATTCCTGTTCTCTTATATTTTCAGTCTTCATTACTTTATGTATAAATTATGAATTAAATTTAATGTAATTGTACAGGGTGGTGCTGAGCAACTTATCTATTTAGAAATACAATTAATGCAGATATGTATTTAATTCTTTGAACATCATCAAGTGCAATAATTAAATTACCCATTTTTCAAGGTGATATCAAGCAGATGGCATCCATTATTCTCAGTACACAGTGTTAATTGAACTTGGAAATTTCGTTCAACTCTTTCCAGCATATCATCGGGTATGTTGGAATCAACATGACGAATGTTGTTCTTCAGGTGAGCCAGGGTCCTAGGATAATCTTTGTAAACAAATGATGTTAGATAACCTCATGAAAAATAGCCACAAGGGCTAAACCAGGTGACCATGCTGGCCAGTGTGCACGTTGCCCCTCAAAGAGAGAGGTGTCCAGGGGAACGTTGCTGCGAAATAGCGATTGACACACGTGCTGTGTGTGCTGTGGCTCCGACCTGCTGAAACCATACATCACCCACATGTATATCAATGAAATTGGCTGGAAAAACTGAATTATGTGGACATGATGCTCAGGAGTAATCAGAACTGCCTGTTCATTTTCTTTTAAAAACCATATAACAGTTATTCCAACTTGTGATAGGGCACATGAAACATGGGGGTCACTGATGAAGTTTTCTGGGGCAGGAAAAGGGGAGGGGGGGGGGGGGGTTATTAAAGTGCTTCACATGCCTTTTCTCAAGCTACAAAATTGCATGGGTTAAGTTCATGGGCCACAGCCAATTTGTAAGGATGAAGTTTTATTTCTTTGTGAAGGATTCGCTTTACAGGAAGAGCAGACACCCAAAAGCAGCTGCATGGGTGGGCAGAGTACTGAAGGGATCGAAAAACATAAATCTTACCACGTCAGTGCTTTGGGGTGACCTCCCTGTTTGTGGAAGCTCAGGTTGTTTTTTTTTTTTTTTCCCCATGCACCACCAGTTTCCAGAAGTTGTTTACCCATGCAACTGACTGCCAGCCAGGACCATGCCCATGGGGTGCAATATTGAAGTAATTACAGAATGCATACTGTGTGGCGATTATTGAGCAGCCATTAGAAAAGTATGCCTCAAAAGCGAACATGCACTTCACCTTCGTCCATTCCATGATGCTAATGAAACCAAATGGAACTACAGTGTTATGCCCTAACCTCTCAGATGTGTCTAGTCCCATCCTCCTCAGAGCAACTATTACTTCAGGGTGCCAAATTCAAATAAGCAAGTAGCCCTTCCCCCACCTTGTATGTAAACATCTCTCAAATCATTTCAATTGACTTAGTTTAACATACTGGTAAATGATTTTGGCCACTCCTTTTATTCAGTTCATAGTGTAGCAGCAGAAATAATCTTGTTGCTAATTTATAATCTTTCTGTGCAGATTATATCACAAAAACATGATGAAGACATTATTTTTTTAGGAAACCATTCAGAGTTGTGTGTATTTCAAAGACTTTTGAAATAATTGATCTTAGTTAGGTTTAGTGAACCAAATCCTAGGTAAACATAATAAATTTTAGGTTACTTGTTTTTGGGTTTGCGGGTGAGTAGTCATTTCCATTTATAGGATAATTCAGAAACTTCCTTAGTTGACTGTGTCCGATATCAAGCACATATTTTGTTGGTCACTCTTGCAATCCAGCTAAACTGTAAACAGTAAATACAGTGTGATGCCCCAGCAACTGTTTCTTGGCACAATAAAACAGATAAAGGGAATTCAAACCCAACAGAAAGATTGTAGTAGAATATAAAAAAAGTTTGAGTAAAAAAACTGAAATGAGACAGAAACCCTTAAAAGGCTCTCTAAAGACCTTTCTTTATGAGCAAAGAGCATTGAGACATTTTCTAACATGATTTAATTAAACTGAATATTGGATCCCATACTTTTCTTAAACCAAAGTCTGTCTGTGTTGATTAAATTACTGCCCCCCCCCCCCCCTCCCCCAATTTAATCTCAATGTCCTCCTTTAATACATGGTCACTGGATTTCCTTACTGCTCCACATTTCATTTTATTTTTGTGAGCTGTTTAACAAAGGTATAAAGAATACAAGCGTTACACCAGACCCAAACAGCCAATTAAATCAGCTTTTGCTGAACACTGCCTGACAGTGAAATATGAAGATACAGCATTGTGATGCAGGCGACAGATTTCTGTGACAATGTGTTAAAGGATTCAATTGAAATTTAAGTGGTATGTAACTTAACCAACAAGGACAGAAGTTTTAGCTTAGTAAAAGCATGGGCTCTGGCACTCAGTTTACACAAATCTTGTCGGAAAACATCCAAATGCTCTCTCTTTGCTCATGGATAAAGATCAGTTAAAGGACTTTCTGTGGGTGGTCTATATTTTATAGTAGTTTCCTCACTTAAACTTTTTTAAATTTTGACAGAACCAGTCTGTTACGTTTGAATTTCTGTTGACTGTTTTATTGTTTTAAAGGTGCTGGGAAACAGTTGCTGTGGCAGCACATAGTGTGTTCCATTCATTATTAGGCTGGAGTCTAAAAAGTGTGCAACAAAATCTATGTTCTACACTTGAAGACAACTAAAGAAGTTGTCAAAATGTCATGTTAAGAGAAGATGGTATTTGGGTGCAAACCCAAAAAATATGTAAACCATCAAAATCTGAATGATCACATAATAAATTCTGTGTAGCATCACACATTCTAACATTTCTAACATTACATCATGGTAATATCTGCCAAACAGATTTTAGGTGTAGGGACTTATTTATTCACTTAGCCTGTTGACCACATGTGGTACAATGTACAAGATGGTGTTAGACTTAACTCTAGTCTTTACAGAGAACAGTAATTAGTATTATATGTATGCCAACATATTATAAATTGAAAAAGCTACAAGTTACTTATACTGAAGTTCATGTATTCACTTAAAGAATTGTACTGTAGATATTCTCTGATATATATTTCAGAAGTGTTAATATTTAGTGTCCATTTTGTATCATTTGGCAACCTAATGAGTAATTTTATTCCCATATAGCATGTTCCTATCTGCTGGAACTTTATTGGCTGATAGTACATGCAAGTTACCTTTTAATCTAGTGTTGTGATTATGTAAGTCACAATGTTTTCTAACACTACTATCTATTCCAATTACATTAAAAAAAATATACATTAGTGTGTCAAGAGTGGTAGTGGTAGTGCTTTCAGTGCTCTAAACTACAGTTCACTTAACTGTCTATCTGTGATAATCCTCATGGCTCGTTTTTGGATTCTGAAGGTTTGCAGAACTGCTGCAGAATTTCCCATGAACATGAGGACATATTTCAAATGCATTAAAATATGCACAGTAGGCACTCGTTAGTGAGTGCTCATTTGTGTGTGCCTTTAAAGTCCCTTAAAAGATAATGGCCTGTACTCAGCTTGACAGTAATCCATTCAATTTGTTTGTCCCATTTTTGGTCATTTAGCATCGAAATGGGAAGAAGTTTTGTTATCTTTGTATTCACAGTGGGTTGTTGGTGATACCAGGATAATCCGAGGTGTCATTCTGACAGTTACAGAAGTATAATGTTACTGTTATCCTATTTTTTATTATAAGCTGATATAATTACTGATATTTTACTTTTTTGTGGCAAAGAAACAAGGGGAGCTATATGCTTTTGGCCTCCTCCTAATCTACAGCTGAAAGCTATAATTGTGAGTGTCTTTTTGTTGTGCGTATCTGCGACTCAGCAACTCTGCTGTATGGTAAGTAGCAACTTTCACTCTCATATTGTTACATTCCATCCTGGATTTTCCATTGTTTGATTTTTTACTTAGTTGATTTGTAACAGAGTTTACTCTGTTAATACTCGGCAGAAATCAAACCTGCATTTGGATCGTACTTCCTTAACTCTTGTGCAAAAAGGTGTGCAGTATACTGCTGCATCCATTTGCAATGAGGTACCACTCAAATTCAAAAATCTTAGCAGTAATCCACGCACTTTCAAATCTAAACTGAAGAGTTTCCTCAAGGATCATTCCTATTCTGTCGAGGTGTTCTTTTAAAAATTAAGCTGGTTCTTATTGTACAGTTGATTGCATTTACTTAAACTTATGGACTGACTTTTCTCGGGTTCATGAACACTTATTTTTATCTGTTATTACTTTTATGTTGTAATTACATGTAGTGACACGTTCCATAACCTTGGAGATTTGTTCCTACGGAACTTTACGTGTAAATAAAATAAAATACATGTTAGGTATCATCATTTTTTGCTGCTTCTTACTGATAATGTTATGTCATCAGCAAGCAGAGTTATTTTGTGTGAATCAGCATGCACATTGAGGTTTTCTTTCTTCTTTTTCATGACCATTATCCCATATCTTGACATGTTCAGCTTGTTAGTCTTGATCTGGCAATGTGGTCAGATGCCCCTCCTGTCGCCACCCCAGCCCTCCTCCCCCAGGGATCGAAATTGTGCACCCCTTCTGTTTGCATCTAGTGCTAACCATGTGAAAGTGTAAGATCATTTTCAAAATGTTTGTGAATCATGTAAGAGGTGGGACATGGGTACTATCTTGGATGGACGTGGGAAACCACTTAGAAATCGCATCCAGGCAGGCCGGCAGAGCCTTAATTATTAATCCAACAGGTGGATTGAATCTGGGGCTGGTGCACCTCCCTGAATCCCAGAAATGATGTGGGTGATTATTAAGGTTATAAGGCTGAGCTCCTATTTAAGATGAACCAAGTCAAGAGTGACTTGGCAGAATTGGAGAGCTATGAAGGCTATTACATTTCAGAGTGAGATTTGGATGCCCATGTCAGGTTAAACCTCCCGACTCCAGACCTAGTAATATCATAATCAATACTGTGATATGGCAAAGTTAACTTGGTACATGGTGGTTTTGTCAACAATTAAAAGCCTACTTGGACAAATTGTGCCACTGACACACTGATCAAAGACACAGTAACATTTGTTTCATCTGAAACACCAGAAAGGACACTGGTTACACGATGCACTGTTTCTGACAACAGCATGCATCAATATGTGGACAGATCTCTTGGTTCCAGCTCGTTGGTTGAAGACAACAGCTAGTAATCTGGTCATTGGTTTGGACTACCAGTTGTTCCTAGTGCTTGTAGCAACAAAGCCTACAAGCAAATGGAGAACACATCAAGGTCCATGACAGATAAACCTGTGGCAAACAATGAGAGATACAATCCACTCTTTTCCTCGCAGATGGAAAATCCTAACAAAACTGTATACACACTATTGATACACCCAAAACAGGTGTGCAGCATCAAGCTGAGCAGGCTGGTTGGTACTATAATTCTTCAAAAAGTCATGAGATTTGTAACAAATGTAATATGCGAAAAGGAGAGACAATTACTTGTTCAACACCATAGGCTGTTGATCACATTTTGTTTAAATGCAATACCTCTGCAATTTACTCAGACAAGTCTTCACTTATAGGAATGAAGTTTTTGATCCTGAACAGACATACAAAGATTTCAACCAAACCCTACCTTCACCTACATGCTATGTCCGTGCAAGATAAGCTCACAAGACAAAAATTTGTCACCCCAGTAGGCATGCACAGACGAAGTGTTAAGCCTCTACTTAAGACCCACAGACTGAATCGTGCTCAACCATGTATACACTGCCTCTACATGAACATAAGGCAGTAGTGATCAGTGAGACATTTATGTCTCTAGTGGACATTGTACATAAACATAGGTAACTGTAAGGACATGAGGAAGTGATAAGAGGAAATTGTGTTTGGCTATACCCAGGACCATATGGTTTGTGAAGTTGCTGGATGTGCTGGTATTTCACAGTGGACCGTTTGTGCCTACAGGGATGGGTGTAATACACGTGGCCATGGAACACACTGCCGGAATTGTGGTCAGAAAAAGGTCCTGACGCAGGGGAACAATACACTTTTCATTGTTTTTGAATCAAAATTGCTTCCAAACATGACAGCAGTTGTTGCAGACAGTGAATGAAGGTACATCTAACCAGTTAGTGGAAGAACATTATGATGGGAACTACATGCAATAAACATTTGGAGTCATTCACCTCTCAAGAGACTATTGCTCTTATGGACATATAAAAACAGCAACAGTAAAATTTGTAGGACAGGAAGAATATGTGGCTGGTTTTCTGTACATTGCCTCTCCGTGTTAATCTCAATTGGCATGTAAAATCACCTGACTTGAACCTTACAGGAATTCTGTGGAACATGTAGGAACAGTGGGTAAAATGCTGACATCAGCATCCCCACAATTGGGTAGAAATGTGTGCTGAAATCCTCAGCTGGTCACCTAACCTGCACAACTTTGTGGACTCACTTCCTAGCTGAATAAAGGTTGTTATCAAGTCCAGGGACACAATTGCACAGTATTAAATGATTCTTGTAATGATTTCTCTACGGATGATTAATTTTTTTTCTGGTGAGCTTAGATCTAGCAGCCTTAAATTCCTGTAGATCAACACCGTGCATCAGAAATGAGTTAACTGTGAAGACCATAGAGGAACTGGATATTGATGTAGGTTGAAGTTATAGTGGTAATTAGTAAAGTTCGGTGGCAGGAGCAGCAGGACTTTGGTCAGGTGAATGCAGAGTTGTAAGTACAAAATCAAATGGGGGCAATGCAGGAGTAGATTTAATAATGAATAAGGGAATTGGAATGTGGGTAAGCTGTAATAATATGAACAGGATAGGGAACACACTATTGTAACCAAGGTAGAGATGAAGCCAACACCCACCACGGTAGTACAAGTGAAGAAATGTATGATGAGATAAAAGGATCTGTTCAGATAGTTAAGAGAGATGAAAATTTAATAACAGGAAAAGGAAGACAAGGAAAAATAGTAGGTGAATAAGGAATAGGGGAAAGGAATGAAAGAGGACGCTGTCTGGTAGAATTTGTACAGAACATAATTTAATTGTCACTAACACTTGGTTTAATAATCATGGAAGAAAGTTGTATATGTGGAAGAGACCTGGAGGCACCAGAATGTTTCAGATTGTTTATATAATGGTAAGACAGAGATTTCAGAACCTGATTTCTAACTGTAAAGCTTTTCCAGGGGCTTATGCAGACTCTGTATATTAAAACTGAAGAAATTGCAGAAAGGTAGGATATTAAGGTGATTGGAGCTGGATAAGTTGAAAGAACCAAAGGTTGTTCAGAGTTTCAGGGGGAGCAGTTAACTAGAACATGTGAAAGGAATACAGTAGAAGACAAATGGGTAGCTTTTAGAGATGAAATAGTGAAGGCAGCATAGAATCAAATAGGCAAAAAGACAAGGTCTAGTAAAAGTGAAGCAGGCAAAAGGGAATATAAACACTTAAAAAAAAATGAGGTTGACAGGAAGTGCATGCTAAGCAGGAATGGCTAGATGAAAAATGTAGGGATTTAGAAGCATATTTCACAAGAGCGAAGATAGATACTACCTGCAGGAAAATTAAAGGCCTTTGGAGGAAAGAGAGGTAGTTGTATGAATATCAAGAGCACAGCCCTAAGCAAAGAAGGGAAAGGTGCAAGGGCTATGTAGAGTCTATACAAGGGAAATGAGCTTGAAGGCAGTATTACAGAAATGGAGGAGGATGTAGATGAAGATGAGAAGGGAGATATGATACCGTGAGAAGAATTTGACAGAACATTGAAAGACACATGTCTACATCTACATCTATGTGATCTCTCTGCTATTCACAATAAAGTGTCTGGCAGAGGGTTCAATGAACCACCTTCAAGCTGTCTCTCTATCGTTCCACTCTCGAATGGCACATGGGAAGAAGGAGCACTTAAATTTTTCTATGCTGCGAGACCTGATTTCTCCTATTTTATCGTGATGACCATTTCTCCCTATGTAGGTGGGTGCCAACAGAATTAATTCGTAATCTGAGGAGAAAACTGGTGATCAAAACTCATGAGAAGATCCCGTCACAATGAAAAACACCTTTGTTTTAATGATTGCCACTCCAATATGTCGAAACTGGGCCCCTGATAGCCTTTGGAGAGCCAACCATGTCAAAACTCTTCTGTCTTATGAGCAAGCTGTATAGAGAGGAGAAATACCCTCAGACTTAAAGAAGGATATAATAATCCCAATTCCTAAGAAAGCAGTTGCTGGCAGGTGTGAATATTACCAAACTACCAGTTTAATAAGTCATGGTTGCAACGTACTAACACGAATTCTTTACAGAAGAATGGAAAACCTGGTAGGAACTGATCCAGGCAAAGATCAGTTTGGATTCTGGAGAAATGTAGGGATATGCGAGGCAATACTGACCCTATGACTTCTCCCAGAAGGTAGGTTAAGGAAAGGAAAACCTATGTTTATAGCATTTGTAGGCTCAGAGAATGCTTTTGACGATGTTGACTGGAATACTCTCTTTGAAATTCTGAAGATATAAAGGGTCAAATATAGGGAGCAAAAGGCTATTTACAACTTGTACAGAAAAGAGATGGGAGAGTTGAGGGGTATGAGAAGGGAGTGAGAGAGGGTAGTACCATCCCTGATCTGATTCAATATGTACATTCAGCAAGCAGTAAAGGAAACCAAAGAAAAATTTGGAATAGTAATTAAAGCTCAGGGAGAAGAAATAAGTGCATTGAGGTTTGCAGATGACATTGTAATTCTGTCAGAGACAGCAAAGACTTGGAAGAGCAGTTGAGTGGAATAGACAGTGTCTGCAAAGGAAAATATAAGATGAAAATCAACACAAGCAAAACAATAATAATATCCGGTGATATTGAGGGTACTCACTGCGAAATGAGACTCTGATGAAAGTCGACGATGAGTTATGCTATTTGGGTAGCAAAATAACTGATGAAGGCTGAAGTAGAGAGGATGTAAAATGTAGACTGGTAATGGCAATGAAACTGTTTCTGAAGACGAGAAATTTCTTAACATTGAATGTAGATTTAAGGATTACTAAGTCTTTGCTGAATGTAGCCATGTATGGAAGTGAAACATTGATGACAAACAGTTTAGGCAAGAAGAGAACAGAAGCCCTTGAATTGGGGTGCTACAGAAGAATGCCAAAGATTAGATAGGTAGATCATGTAACTAATGAGGAGATACTGAACAGAACTGGGAAGATAAGACATTTGTAGCACAACCTGACTAGGAGATCATTTAATAGGATGCATTCTGAAACACCAAGGGATTACCAATTTAGTAATGGAGGGAAGTGTGGAGGATAAAAATTGGGAGCAGATTAAGAGGGATTAAGTTGCAGTAGTTATTCACAGATGAAGAGGCTTGCACAGGATAAAGTAGCAGGGAGAGCTGCATCAAACTGGCACTTCAACTGAAGACCACAACAATGTATTTTGTTAGATTGGCTGGCCAAATTATAATTCTGAATTGACTGAATATTTATTACACTGGTCTACTTGTGCTCATTTAAGATTTTTTAAGCTTTTGTATATCAATGAAGCTTTGAATTTACTCAGAGCTTGATTTGTAAAAAAAAATGAGGTTCTGGTCCTATGACTTTTCGTGTTTTTTAGACGTGGCTCTGGTGTACACTTCTAGGATTAAATATCTGAGGAAATTAATTTTGCTCTCATAGCATCTTTCTAAAATGGCTATTTAACCATGGTGGGTGTTTCTCATCCGTTGCAACCACGCCCATTATGCATCACCTCTAACAAATGAAACTACTTCTGTGACCTCACCATGGATTCTCGTGCTGTTAATTAATACCACTTTAATATTTTTTTGTGATCTACAAGAACAAAAGTTCTACTCTGTGATTAATATGACTGACATTCTCTTTTGTCCGTTTACAGCATGATGCTGGAAAAATTGCCGGCCTCTATTGTTTGCAATCAGCAATTTTTGTGGCACGTCTGAAGGTACGTTTACGTGGTGTATTGAACTGGCCTGGAGTTATCTTTCATTTACACTGCGGGGAAGTATAATTGGCAGGCGCAATACGACTCGGGGCCAGCTGTTGAAACATACCGAAGCTTTAACTGCGAGATAATTAGTTAACAGAAGACACAAAATCGTTGCCACAAAATGAAGAAACATAGTTGAGAACGTAAAATTATTTTCAAACGAAACTTAAGAAACACACAAGAAGATGTACATCTAGATATGGAGTTCAGCAGATATTAGATTTGGAGAGCTGTAATTACAGAATTACCACGCTACATACCAAATCGGCGTCCATAAAACACCAATACTGCAGTGTTATGAGGAAAAAAGTAACTATATTAACGAGCCGATTAGGACGTACTGGTAACAAAATTTTGCTCGAGATAAGCGATATGCTACCTCCACATCTAAATTCGGAGGTCAGTAATTCGCTAAATATTCGCCGTCGCAGTTCCACTCTTGCAGAATCCAGAGAACACTTCTTTAGTTCAGTAACAAAATATGCAGCCCCATTAACGTTCCAGTTACGGTGTACCGGCAACTGAATATGGCAGGACACACATGTTGGCCGCTTTCGGTCGCTGCTTTCGGAGGTTAATAACTAAATAAATATCTGCCGTTGCAATGTGTCACTTGCTGCATACACAGGACATTCCTTAATTAGAGAAGACGGGTAAGTTCTTCCTAATGTTCGACAAACACTGATATTACAATGTTCTCTATAACAAGTTATTTCCGGACGTTTTGCTGAAGTGTATTTGCCAACGTTGAACCTACCTGTGGCGACGGAGTACGATCCACATATCTAGGAATTGGCGTAACTGAGGCAAGACAAGAATTTTGTTCATCCCATTGTCGCTGAAGAAGAGATTGCAGAGGTTTGGGAATCTAGAAGGAATACTGGATGTTAAGAGGTAATTATGGAAGCGCTAGTAGTGTGTATGTCCGTCGAAATAGCGATAGCAACGGAATGTAATGGACGAAATGTTGTCAGTATATCGTACGGTTCAGAGTTGAACAAAGAGAGGGATTATTTGCAGGTTCTATGCTGCTAGCGGAGAGAAAAAATAAGTTCATAATTACAGTGTTACCACACGAAGCTAGGATTCATTTTGAAATCACTACAATGACACTGTCTGTAAATTTAGAGTTAAGAACAGAGATAACCAAGAGGTAGATTCCGTTGCGTATTCAATTACAACAAATAGTAATACAGCGAAATAAAAGTAATCGGATGTTTTGATAGTTACCAAAATTAAGAAATGACAATAGTTAAGGTTAATGTAAGAACAGTGGAAGGAACAAATACAAAAATAGCTACAGCCTTATTACAGTTGCAAAATGGTGTCTAAAGATTAAACAATATCACACTAGTTTGGTAGCAAAACAAACACAAACGGTTACGTTTACAGTTTTGCTCGCCTTGCTTTATTTAATATTATTCAGTTCTTTCAGACTGCAGTCTTGGTAATTCTTTTGCCATGCTTGGTACACTCATTCTGAAGGCCGATATACGACATGCTGTTGTTGAAAATATTTAGCTGTTAGCATGTCACATCATGTATTATTGTTCAACCAGTTTTTGCTAATTTCTTGTTCTTCCAGCTAAAGATCTCCATCTTTATTTGGTACGAGACAAATTTTGTGCCGACTTCGGCCGATCTGCCCCAACACAGATAATTCAGTTACCGAACAGTTGGAAGAAAACCTGAGTACCATGACAACTATTGTTGATGGTGACTTCAATCTACCTTCGATATGTTGGCGGAAATAGATACCGAAAGCCGAAGGTAGATACGAAACATCGTCAGAAATAATACAAAATGCTCTCTCCGAAAACTATATTGAGCAGCTACTTAAGGAGCCCATGCGAAGTGTCAGTGGTTGCGAAAACGTACTTCACCTCTTCGCAACAAATAGTTTTGGGCAGATAGGGAGCATGACGACGGGTATAGTGATTAGTGACCACTAGGTTGACGTAGCAAAACACTCTATCAGAACATCCAAATCCACCAAAAGTAAGAGCAAAATATATTTGTCTACTCCTTCCCAATTACCCATGTAAGAGTGGACCAGATGTGGCTTAAATTCAAAGAAATAGTATCTGACGCAACTGAGAGATCTATATTGAATAAATTAATAAAATATGGCGCTGATCCCCCATATTACATAAAACAGGCCTGAACTCTGTTACTGGAGCAACAAAAAAAAAGCATGCCAAATTTGAAAGGGCACAAACTCTCCAAGACTGGAGAAGTATTACTGAAGCTCAACATTTCACACAGAATTCAATGCGTGATGCCTTTAATCCGAAATTCCTTCACTGAAGAAGATGAAGTAAATATTGCGGAACTGGAGTTATGCACAACTGCAAAGACGAGTAGATATCTTCGGTGTGGCGACTTAATAAGGGCATGTCTTCCGGTCCAGATGGCATAACAATAAGATTTATTCCAGAATGTGTTGATGCAATAATCCCATACTTAGCTGTCATACACAACCACCAGCTTGACGAAAGATCCGTACCAAGAGACTGGAAAGTTGCACAGGTCACAATGATACTCAATGTCACCCTTGTGAAACACAATTACCTCTTTATTCGCTCAAAGTAATGAGTGCTGTCGATAGGGGATCTCAAATTGATTCCATATATCTAGATTTACAGAATGCTTTTGACACTGTTTGTCACAGGAGACTTCTAATCAAATTGTGTGGCTGTGGAGTATTGCCTCAGCTGTGAGGATTGATTGGTGATTCCCTGTGAGAAAGGTTGCAGTTCGCAGTAATCAATGGAAAAGCATAGAGTAAAACAGGAGTGTTATCCGGCATTCCCCAAGGATGTTTTATAGGCCTACTGCTCCTCCTGATCTGTTAGGAGACAATATGAGCAGAACTCCTAGATTGTTTGCAAGCGATGCTGCCATTTACAGCATAGTAAAGTCATCATAAGAAGAAAAACAATTGCAGAACGACTTAGGCATCATTCCTGTAGGGTGCGAGAAGTGGCGATTTTCTCTCAATAAGGTAAAGTGTGAGGTCATCCACATGAATACAAGAAGAAATCCGTTAAATTTCGATTACTCGATAAACCACACAAATTTAAAGGCTATCAATTCAGCTAAAAATCTAGGAATTGCAACTAGAACAACTTAAATTGGAATGATCACATATACACTGAAGAGCCAGAGAAACCAGAACAGCTGCTTAATAGCAAGTTGCAAAGCATCCCAGATATGGTCAATAATGTCGATGTATGGGGAGTTTGGTGGGCAGCGGAAGTGTTTAAATGCAGAAGAGTGTTCCTGGAGCCACTCTGTAGCAATTCTGGATGTGTGGGGTGATGCATTATCTTGCTGGTATTGGCTAAGTCCGTCAGAAAGCAAAATGGACATGAATGGACACGAATGGACACATTTCTCGATTTAAAAAAATTAGACAATAAATGTAGGTTCTGGACCACTAGACGGATTTTATAAGAAATAAAAAATTGCTCGTTAACACATTTTTTATTTTTTGTAAAATTGATCTAATAATCCAGAACCTACATTTATTATCTACTATCCCTTTTACCTAATAATAAAATAATATGATAACAGCTATAATAACAAAAATCATCTACTTTACATACATTTCCCATAGGTGAATGTAATGTAAATAAATATATTAGAGAATTAACTATTATTTTAAAAACAATTTTAAAAAAAGAATTTTTTACTTTTTCTTAGCCCCAAAAATTGTCCTATTTTTGACTTTTCTGAAAAACGTGTTTTTTAAAATTATGTGAAAGAATGAGTATACAAAATTATTTACTTTCTGCTTTAGCAGCCATAAGATTATTATGAGTTGTTGTTTTCCATTGTGAATGTGAGTAAATAAATAAAATTATATTAGTTAATAAAATACATTTAAAAATATTTTTAGTATAAAATACAAACTTATTTTTTGTAAAACTAATAAAAATTTTTTCTACATAAATGGAGGCTATTATCGTGAAACTCAATGATGTTAGTGTCTCCAAAGAGATTAAAAAAATAACTGAAATGGAGATAAATGTTTATATAATGTTACTGACTGTGAATGTTCAAATACTAGTTATGGAGAAAAAATTTGTATGGAGCTTAGCAATGATTTTAAAGTTATTCAACCAAATAGATATTACAAATTAATTGATCATTGGGAACTTGAAATAATTATAAAAAAGGCAAATGAAACTGAAATTAAAAGGAATGAAGAAACTTAAAAATAGAAAAAATGTATTACATGATATAGAGTTCTCAACATGATTTTTTTTGAAAATAATGTAATTTCGAAATTATAGCTAAATGATTTATTTCTAATTTTTTATAAATCTAATAAAAATTATTTCTTCTAAATGGAGAACCAAAACGAAATGCAAGCTAAAGAAAAAGATACTTACGAAATAATTTAGGAATGTGAAAAAGATTTTTATTGTCCTATTGTTTAAGTGATGAAAATAATAATCAACCTGTTAAAACAAATAGCAATCGTATATTTCATACAGAATGTATTGATAAATGGTTAAAGGAAAAAGAAAATTGTCCACTTTGTAGAAGTATTATTAAAAATATAGAACAAACATCAGTTGACATATTAACAACACTTGATTCTTTACCTGTAACTATAATTAGAACTTTTGATCAATTTTTTGATTCTTTACCAGTAACTACAAGGTCTTTTGATCATTTGTTTGATAGAATTCACAATTTAGAAGACAGTGTTATGAACCCAATGAGGAATCTGATGATTATTATTTTTAAAATAATTTATATAAATAATTTAAAATTAAAATTTATAGAATTATAAAAATTAAAAAATTATAACATTTTTACAAATCTAATAAATATTTTTAAAAATACAAATAGAGCCAGTTCAACAAGATTATTCTGTGAAAAATAAATTTTGTAAATATTGTAATACAGAGTAATCAACTGATAATTTCACTTTACAAAAATACACAAAATATGGTTATAGAACTATATGTAGAACATGTATAAATAAATATCATATAAAATTAACAATAAAAACCGAATTCCTTGTGTATGTGGATAAAGTGTTGCTAAACATTTTTTAAAGAACATTTAAGACAAAGTGAAGAACAAAAATATTATTATCAATGGAAAATGAAGAAAAATCTAAATCTACAATGGATAATGAAGAAGTTATAACTGAAGAAAACATCTAAATCTACAAAGAAATGTAAAATTTGTCAAGAAATTTAAATTGTTTTTTTTTTTTTTATAATTCCATCACATAAAAATAAACATAATAATTAATGTAAGAAATGTACTTTGGGATATATTAATAATAAGAAGGCTTTAACTTTATGATTTATTATTTACTCAATAATAATCCTTTATGATTAATTATCTGTTATATAATAATACTTATCCATCGATTAAATAATTTTCATTTCATTGATAAACAAATGTTTTAGAAATTTTTTTCGTAATAAATAGAAGAGCAAAGTAATTGATCGTTAAACTAAATAATAGACTAATTGTTTAAAAACTAACCGATTGTTAAACTAAGTACTAAAACAATTGTTTAAACACTAATTTATTGTTAAACTAACTGTGTTTTGATTAATTATTTATTAAATAATAATCCTTGTCTATCAATTAAATAATTATTATTTTATTAAAAACATTTTTTTTACAAATCTAATAAATTTTTTGTGTTAAATAGAAGAGCAAAATTTTTGCTGCTCAACTAAAAAATTTCACTGTTGCTAGACTTCGTGAATTTTGTAAAATAAATAATTTATGAGGATATTCAAATTTATGTAAAGCTGATTTAATTACATTTATTATTACTAATCGTTCAATTATTATTAGTATTTATCCTAAAAATGTTTTACATACAACAATTGCAAGTAATACAAATATTGTTCATAATAATACTGAATCTGAAGTGAAAATGATAAAAATTATATAGCTGAAGTGTGAAAAATCATAAAAAATTGTAAATATTTATATACCTGAAGATAATACAAATTATACAGATGAAGTAAGTGAAAATCCTTGGAAAAAATTTCCATTTTATGGCATTTATGATGTTTTTCTAATGAAAGAAGATAAACCATTAAAAAGATTATTTCTATTTTCTACAAATATATTTGTAAAACCAAGAGATAGAAAAACAATTAAAGATTTCATAGTTGAAAGAGCATTTGAAAATAGATTAGTATAAATTTAGAAAATAGTACAGATATACTTGATCCTAAACATTTCTTAAATGCAGTACAAAACAAAAAAATTTAAAATTCTTAAAGAATATTTGAAAGTACATCATAGTGTAAAAATAATTTTAATTTATATTGTGATTATGTAGTGAAAAAGGGTGATATAAATGAAAAAGTTGAAGAATTTTGGCAACAAACAGCAAACTACTATTTTAGCAGAAAAAAGATTTTAATAAAAAATTCAACAAGGATCTGGATGGTCTTTAAGTAGAATTATTGGTTTACAACTAGCAATTAATAAATATGTTCCGCTAAAAGGATCAACTTATATTGGTTTACCTGTAGTAATAACGAACAAAAAACTTGTATTAATGTAAAAAATAATGATCAAAAGTTTTTTCTGTGGGGTATAAAATCAGCTTTGTTTCCTGTAGATGAACATTCTGATAGAATAACAAAACTTTAAAACGTTAGTCTTGATCTTTATAAAAAAAAAAAAACTTGAAAATATTGAATTTCCTATATTAGTTGATCATATTCTTGAAATAGAAAATATAATTAATGTATCTATTAATGTTTATTCGTTTGATAATGGTGATGAAAACTATCAAGTAATTCCATTAAAAATAGCAAATCCAAAAAAGAAAAACATGTAAATCAACTTTATTTTAACAAAGATAATAATTCACACTACTGTTATACAAAAAGATTATCTAGACTTGGATCAAGTCAAATCACCAAACATGAAACAGTAAAATTTATTCAATAGTAAAGAAAAATTAGATAATCATACACCAAATTGTCTAACTAACAAACCATTAAAAGTTGAAAAGGCAAGTGACCAATATGCATAAAAAGTTCAATTTCTTATTCATGCTGATTTTGAAAGTTTACTTTCAAAATGGATAATTGTGAACCAAATCCAAAAAAAACCATATGCACTGAAATATCAAAACATGAATTGAGTGGATTTTGTTATTATATTAAATATGTATGTGGAAATTATGAAGATCCTGTTGATCATAGAGGACCAAATTGTCATAAAAATTATAGAATGAATAAAACAAGAAGTTCAAGAAATTGGAAAAATTTATTCTGAAACTGAAGAAATGAAACCACTTACACGTGATGACTACAAAATGTATCATAAATCTGGTTCACTCACTATGTAAATGTCATTATACAAAAAAATAATAGAAAAGTATGTCATCATGATCTTTTAAATGGAAAATATATTGCTCCATTATGTAATAATTGTTATTTAAAACTAAAACAACCAATTTTGTGCCTATTTATTTACATAATTTAGCTGGTTATCATTCACATCTGATTGTAAAATAACTTGGTTATGATAATAAAGAAATAATGAAAATAAATATATTAGTTTAGTAAACATAAAAAGATTTAAAAATGTGATTTGTTGATACATTTAGAGTTATGGCTTCTTCACTTGTTAAACTTTCACCAAATGCAAAGAAAAGTCAATTAAAAATATTAAAAAGTATTTTTCTACAGAATTATTTAATTTAGTAATTAGAAAATTAGTAATTAGAAAATTAGAAAATATGATTATATGTATTCTTGGACTAGTTTTGAAGAAACACAATTCCCAACAATAGATAAATTTTATAGTAAATTAAATGATTGTAATATAACTGATGAAGATTATGAACATGCAAAATTAGTTTGGGAAAAGTTCAATATAAAAAATCTTGGTGAATATCATGATTTATATCTTAAAACAGATGTATTATTGTTCAGTGATGTTTTTGAAAAACATATATAAATACATATAATCTAGATCCTTCTTGGTATTTTATAGCACCATGTTTATCTTGGGATGCAATGTTAAAAATTACTGAACAAAAACTTGAATTATTATATGATTATGATACGCTCTTAATGGTTAAAAATGGAATAAGAGGTGGAATTACACAATGTTTAAAAATATTTAAAAGCAAATAATAAATATTTTAAAGATTATGATAATAATGAAATATCAAATTATATTATGTGTCTAGGCGCAAATAATTAAATGGTTATGCAATAAATCAATATTTACTAAATGGTGCATTTAAATAGGTAGAAACAAATAAATTTAATTGTACAAAAATTAATGAAATTCCAAATAATTCTGAAAATGGTTATATATTGGAAACAGATTTAGATACCCAAAAGCATTACATGATTTACATACAGATTTACCACTAGCTCCTGTATCAAAATTAGTTCCACGTACAAATGAAAGTAAATTAATAACTACTTTAGATAAAAAGTATAATGATGTAGTACATTGTAGAAATCTTAATCGATATTTACCCGTCGGAATGCAACTTACAAAATGTCATAAAGTTTAAAAATTTAAATAATGTGATTGGTTAAAGATGTATATATATCTAAACACACAGTTAAGAACTAAAGCCACAAATGATTTTGAAAAAGAAATCTGTTAGGAAAAACAATGGAGAATGTAAGATATAGACAATGTATAAAATAAGTTTCAAATAGTAAAATATGTGATAAACATGTAGCTAAACCAAACTTTAAGCATATAACCATATTTGATGAAAATCTTGCCGCTATTCATATGAGTAAAACCAGAATAATATTTATTAAACCTATTTATGTTGGAATAAGTATACTTAACATATCTAAACAATTAATGTATGATTTTCACTATAAACTCATGAAACCTAAATATGGAGAAAATATTGAATTATTGTATCAAAATACAGATAGTTATATTTATAATATTAAAACTGAAGCTTTCTATGAATATATGAAAACGATGATTGATTACTTTGATACAAGTGACTATCCAACATGTAATATATACGGTATTTCACAAGTAAACAAGAAAGTTTTTGGTAAAATGTGGTTTAAGAGCAAAGATTTCTGCTTATTAAGTTGGCGACAAAATAGAATTTAAGAAACGTGTAAAAATAGAATAAGTAAAGAAGATTATTAAGATTGTTTATTTAACAATATAGAACAATATAGAAAACTTTATTTAAATAAAAGTGAAAAACCTGAAATATATACAATTCAAATAAATAAAAAAGCAAGTCCTCATGATAATAAAAGATATATATTGGAAAATAAAATAGATACATTACCATAAGGTCATTATAAGTTATTAAAATAATAAAACCACTTTTATATATAAAACTAGTGAAATTGTTTTATATATAAAATTTTTATATATAAATGGAATCTTTTTGCAAGGATAAAGTAAAATATTTAAAAAGTCAAATAAACAATAATGATTATAGTATACAAAAGTACAAAGATTAAATAAAATAAACAATGAAATAATTCAAAATAAGGTGATACAATTAAAATGAAAGATGATAGAATTAAAATAAAAGATGAAAGAATTAAAGCTAAAGATGAAATAATTAAATCAAAAGATGTTTGAAATCAAAATTGGATGGGAATATTTGATACATATTTTTTAAAATTTAAAATATTGTTCAACTAATTCTTTATAAAATTACTTTCTCTTTATTTAACTAAGTGTTATATAAATAATCAAATCCTAACCATTTAACATAAAGTTTGTTATCCTCCTTTTTTAAAACTTTTTCAATTCAGTATACATCTGGAAATTTAGTTTTTTGTAGTTGTTGGTGACAAAAATGTCCTTTTATATCTGTTAATTTATATGTAAATGGATTAGAATGAATAACATATTCAATTTCATATATTTCTGGTGACCAATTAGCTGTATATCCTTTTTCAAATAGACCTTTAAGTTTACTGATTCTAGCTTTATCCCCTTTTTTAAATTTAGCTTGGTCATTAGATACAATATTACTTATATTTTATTTTTTTTCATTTACTTCTATTGGTTTCACTTTTATTGTAGAATGTTTTGTATTATTATTTTCATCAATTAAATTTTTAATTAAATTTAACCATTTATAATTTCCTTGTATAGCAAATTTCTTCCACATTTTTTCTTTAAGCGTTTTATTAAAACATTGAAAAACAGATGCTTTTAATTTTGAAAACTTCAAATGGTGATGAATGTTATATCTCTTCATTAAATCTTTAAATTCTTTATTATAGAATTCTTTAACATTACCTGTACATAAATTTTGTTTGCTAATTATTAAAATTTTTTTAAAGGCATCTTCTATATTATTGGCTGTTTTATTTTTAAAAGGAACAGCAAATGCGTATTTTGCAAAAACATCAATTATTGTTAATAAATATTTATGACCATTGTTCATCTTTGAATTTCCTTTTAAATTACCAGAATCCATTTCAACTAAATCAGCTTGCCATAAATCATCTATATCAAAAGAACCAACATTTCTTGCTTTAAAATTCTTTCTAATTGTTTTTTGTAATGTGTTAATTATTTTTTCACGAATATTATTATTTAAACCTTCACCATCTACAATATTTTTTTAAGAAATTTACTTTTTTCAGTTTTACACATCGTACAAAACCTTCAAATCTTTGTCATCCATTTTTAGTTGTTACTCTATGTGGGTTATGTATTACAATAAACTTTTTACACTTTAAACAATAAATGTGATTGTCTTTAAGAACTAAATGTGAACTATGGATTTCCATTTATATATATATAGTAATTTATATAGATTAAAAAGTTTTAATATATGAAAATTTTTTTAAAGCTAAGTTAATCTAATGATTTCAGTAACTCTAGATCTTCTCCTACTTTTTTGTCTAAGCATCTATTAATTTATGGTTCTAATGATTTAAAGTAACTTTCTGCTGAATCAATTTTAACTAACGCATTAAGAAGACCATTTCTTTCCTTTAAATCTAAAAGAAGCTCGTTAAGAAGACCATTTCTTTCTTTTAAATCTAAAAGAAGCTCGTTAAATCTTCTTTATTAACATAGTTATTAATTTGTGTTAAAATGCTTGTGTATTCTGGTTTTGTAACATGTCCTTTTTCTAAGATTTGTTTGTTAACATTTACATTAACAAGTCTTCTATTTTTAAAACTAATATAGCCTTTAGTTATTTTAAAAGTACCATTAAATTCTTTTGAAGTTGTCTAATTCTATTAGTTATCTTTGGTACTATTGATGATTGTAGTTCTTTACTACTGTTTTCAATATATCCAACGTTTTCAAATTTTTCTAAATTTAATGAATATGTTTGAACTAATTGTTCATTTTGTTTAGATAAATATTTATGAAATGTAAATTATTTTTAAAATTATAATTTTCACAAAACAATTAAAAACAAATAAACATAAATGACCACATATTACTTAATCAAAATTTTGTATTCTTTCTGTATTGTAGTATAATTAATTTTTTCCTACATAATTAACTAATTGTTTTGTTATATTACCACCAAATGGGAAAAACAACTTTTTATATTTATTTTTATAATAATAAATCCAATGTGTACCAGGATTATCAGATACATTTAAATTAACTATACCACATACAATTTTTGATGGTTATTTATTAATTCAATAGTTATGTCTACACCACTAAAGTTTTAATTTTAATTGTGTCGTTAATTTATCTATATATAAATTACTTAATGCATTAGGATATTTATTAACTGTTTTTTGAAATTTTTTTGTTTTCTTTATTCTATTACCCACTTTCTTTTCCATTTTTAAGTTATATCTTTTTTGTTCTTTATATTCTTAATCATTTTTCTTTTTATTCAATACTGCATTAGTAATTGCTGCAGATCCTCCAGCTAAAGAACCAATTGTTGCTAAATAAGGTAATGCAGCTAATAATAATGGTAAAAATCCACCTGCATGTTGTGTTAGTCCTTTAGCTTCTTTTTTGTTAAATATTCAATAATTTTTTTTACAACAGGAAGAGCTAATGTAACAAGTAAATTTCCACCAACTGTCTTTTCTTTTTTCCTTTTCTGAACATCTGTTAAAAATGATTCAATTGTATTTAATTGTTCATTATTTAACTTTAATTTAATTGACTTTAGTTTGGTTTTGTTACTAGGCAGCAAAGTGTAATGAATTGTAAAGTTATTCATTTAAATAATTAAAGATTTAATAAAGATTTTTATAAAGTTTAGATTTTATACTGATTTTTTATGTAATTAAAGATTTATGAGGTTTAAAAATTTATAAAATTTTTTTAGATCTCCAACCATTTTCATCAAAATCTAAACCCATACCTAATTTTCTTTTTCCATATATTATTCCTCTATGTGGTGTGGCTGCTACTTTTTCACCAAATGAAGCATCATTTGCATATATTATTTATTTTGCAGCTATCTGAAGTTCTTCATCAGCCATATGTCTTTTTTCTAAATGTTTATTATGTCTATAAGCAAGACCATATTTTTTACAAGCTTGATCTAATGCATTTATACCTATATCACCTTTATCTAATCTTTCTTCTTATTTTGTACCTGGATCACAATAATTGTAAACTGGAAGATACATTTCAATGGGTAATTTGTTAACTAAAGTATTTACTAATTCTTTTCCATATCTATCACTTTTCCATAATGTATGTGGAAGATTATTTAAAAATCTAAATATGGGATTCATTTTGGATTTTCAATTATAAAATCACTAAATTTATTTGTTAACATTTGTGCAATACTACCTTTTTCATTATGATAATACTTATGTCCAGCTAATTCTTCACCATGAATTATGGCTACTCTATCAATTAATATTCTAACATCATTAATCAATCATATTGAATTGTCTGTATATTGTTTAATTAAACCTGTACCTCTTTAGTCTGGAGAACTATTATCTGATGAATCTATAGTTTGTATTCTTAAATTTGGAAATTAATCATTGACAATTTCTTTTATTATTATTATTATCATTATTTATTTTATGCCCTTCACTGGATCACTCTAGTCAAAAATACAAAGTTGTATACAAGTTGTTACACAGGGATGCAATTTGGCTCAACAATAACTTAATATGATATTTAGGTAAAATAATTATTAGAGTCTGTTCTTCTATGAAAGATGTTTTGCTCTTCTGTCTGCCCAATATTTCTTCATTCTTTCTGATATTTTCTTTCTTTCTTCATCTGAAACCGCTCTTCCTATACTCCTTTTATTGATTTTCAATTGTAGTCTCGTTTGCGGCTCTTGCAGTATTCTGGTTTTTTCTGTCTTGTTTTTTAGGTCATCTACTGTAATTTGGAGTTCTTTTATATCTTCCTTAATTTCTGTGATCCATTTAATGTCGCTCTTGCTATTCCACAATTTTTGTTTTATTTTTTTTACTAATTCTGTTTTCTGGAGTACTCATCAGATGTCCAAAGAATGAGACAGGTTTCTTCCTGATCGTGCTCATGACTGGTTCTATTTTCTTATATACTGTTTCATTTGATGCTATTCTCCAATGTTTATTTATTTTATACTGTTTACTATACATGTCCTAATTATTTTTCTTTCTATTTTTAGTATTCTCTCAATTTCTGCTGTATTAGTTGTTTTGAAGATAGTTTCAGCTGCATACGTTATTTCTGGTTGTGTAACTGTTTTATAGTGTTTTTAATTTTACATCTATAGATAAGCTTTTTTGTTGTATGTAGTTTTGGTACTGTAATTTGCGTAGTTCAGTTTTTTATTCTATTCTGCCATGGTGGCTTCTCATTTAGACTTTATGTTATTATTTCGCCTAAATATTTAAATTTATCAACAATTTTAATTTCCTGTTCTCCTATTGTAATTTTGTATTGCATAATCTCCTTTTTTCAAATGATTTTCTAAGGCCCACTTTCTCTGCTATTTCTTGTAGTGATTTCACCTTTGCCTTGTTTCTTGAACGGTGTTGCCTAGGAGAGCAAGATCATCAGCGAATCCCAAGCAGTTTAAGCTAATATCATCTTTTGCACTTCCAATTCTTATCAGCTTTGGATTGTCCTTGTACCGTTCTCTCATTATGTATTCCAGTGCACAGTTGAACAGTAATGATGATAGGCGATCACCTTGTCTTAAGCCTGTTTTTATGTGGAATGGTTCCGAAATTTCTCCTCTGAACTTCTCTTTTGATTTGGTGTTGGTTAGAGTGAGTTGTATTATTGTAAATAGTTATGGATGGAGTGCTAGATTTCTTAAAATTTTTAATACTGAAGATCTGTGGAGACAGTCATATGCCTTCTTAAAAACTATAAATGTTATTGCCAGAGGTTTGTTCAATTTCTTGTAGTATGCCATAATCAATTTTAAACTAATTATCTGCTCTGCACAGCTTCTGCGTGGTCTGCAACCTCCCTGATATTTTCCTAACTCCTGTTCTAAGTGCTCAGCGATTCTTTCATATAGGATCTTGGATAGAATTTTGTATGTGCAGTCTAGAAGAGAGATTCCTCTGTAGTTGTCTGAGTTGCTCTTATCTCCCTTTTTGTGTAGTGGGAGGATGATAGCTGTGGTCCAATGCTCGGGGAATCGTTCTGTTAACCAAATTTTTGCTAGAGCCATGTGCAAGGAGGTCTTGACTGTGTCACTTTCATATTTCCATATTTCAACAAAAACCCGATCTTCTCCACATGCCTTATAATTTTTTTGTTCTTTAAGAATTTTTTCTACGGGTCTAGTTTGTTAGGTTTTTACTGGGGTACTTGTGTTGATTTGTAAGGGTTCTTTGGGTTCCTCGTAATTCATAAGTTTTTTTAAATGCTTTTGCCATGATTTCTGTATTTTCCGTGTTACTGTGTGTCATTCTTCATCTTTCAGTATTAGTGTAGGGGCCTCATATTGATGTAGTTGTTTCCCAAAGATTTTATGTTAGTTCCTGGAGTTGGTTCTATGATAATTACCTTCTATAGAGTTTATAACATCGTTATGGAATCCTCTCTTGATTCTTCTAATATTTTGTGTGAATTTTTTTCTTCCATTTTTTAGATTGATGGCATTTTCTTCAATTTTATGTATTTGAAACTTTAACAATGCTTGGTGTCTATCTTCATGGAATTTGTCACATTCTGATGTCCACCACGCATATTAGTTCAAGGGAGCTAGATTCTCTGCTTCTTTCTTAAGACTAGGCACTAGTTGTTCTAGATTGTCTGTTAATTTGATGGTTTGTGTTATTTGTTGGTATTTATTATTTTTAATTAGCTGATGCGGGTCAAACCTTTTTATTTTATTAGTTTTTCCGGTCCTCTTCTATAACGGAGTGAATTTGATTTTAATTTTAACTATATAATGGTTTGTGCCTCTGTCTACTCCCCTCAGTACTTTAATGTTGTGGATCTCCTTATGAAAATTTTTGTCCTTACAGACATGGTCTAGCTGCCACTTCCACTTCCTCCACTCTGGATGTTGCCGTGTTTTAAGTTGACTTGGCTTCCTCTTAAGGTATGTTGATTTAGATATAAGGTTGTGTTCTCTGCAGAGTTCTACAAGTCTTTGACCGTTTTTGTTCGTAAATTTATGAGGAATCCATTTTCCAATTATATATTTATATTTCCTTTCTTTTCCCAACTGAGCATTGAAATCTCCCAAGAAGATTTTTACATTCATTTTATTTACTCTGTTGACAGTTTGTTCTAGAAAGTCCCAAAATTTATCTGCCTTTTCCTTTGTTTTGTTAGACAATTTTTTTCATTTGTTGGGGCATGAGCATTTACTATTGTATAGGTTTTATTCGTTGTTTTAAAGCTTAGAGTCGCAATTCTTGGTGATACTGCTTGGAAATCCGTTACTGAATCTATTATTTTTGTGTTTACTAAACACCCTGTTCCAAACTGGGGACATTGTTTCATTGCCCTCGGTCCTGGTTTCCCATTATAAATTCTGTATCCTTGTGATTCGAATAGGTCCCCTGTGGTGTTTATCATTTCTTGGATCCCTGTTATTAAATTTTTCGTTTATTTGGTTCATCTGTGAGATCCTTGAGTTTTCCTGTCTGAAGTAGTGAGTTTTATGTTGTGTGTTGCTATATAATTTATCTGCTCATGTTCAATCGTCTTTTTGTGTTTTAGTGGCCATTTTGATGGTTGCAAACACTCCAATTCATTGCTGTCTTCTAGCTGACTACCCACCGAATCCGATGTAGCCTTTTCCTGTCTTTTTGAGCCGGACAGTGGAATTTTTTTCCTAAAAGACCTTTCCATAATTGACTTTCAAAGGTTGTCAACCTTACTTGGAGCAAGCTCTGATTTACAACTACGGTTGTTAAACGGAGAGGGTGTGTTTGGTCCACGAGAGCTATTTTATTTCACTCAAGTCCACCAGTAAACTGGTGAGGACTTCCCTATCTGCCACCTGGGACATGGCACATTGGAATGTCACCTCTCCTCCTACTATGACAGAATAGTAGGTTCATGAAATTTCTTTTATTAAGTAATTATATTTATTACCCCCTCTTGATCTTGATCTTATTTTATTTGGATTGTTATCAGAATATAATGTTCCTTAATTAAATAATATATCTGCATAGCTTTTAAACCTACAGCATCAACCTTTTTATTTAAATCTTCCATAGTAATTTGTATTTCAATTAAAAGTTTCATTAATCGATCTTCTTCTTCATATGATTTATCACCAGTCATCATATGACCATTAAATTCTACAGGTAAATTATGAGCATATTTAAATATACCAACAGGTTTTAAACCAAATACTTTATCTTCACTCATTTATATACTTTGGCATTCTTTCACTAACATTTATCTTTTTAGTTTCATTTATATTTTTACTTTCATTTTCATTTATATTTTTACTTTTATTTTCTTCTTCATATTTATTAAATATATCATTAATTTCTGTTTTACTTAATTTACGGTCAAATTTTCCACGAATATCATCAGACCAATCTTTTAATCTTTTAATTGGTGATAAATCTCCAAAATCTTCTCTAAGAGACGATATGGAATCATTTGTTTTCCAACTTCCCTATTTTCTTCAATTGCTTTTAAAACATTATCACCTAAACCTTCAATACCTTGTTTTACTTTTTCAATAGCATCAATAACAGGTTTATCTTCCTTTTGTTATTTTCCATATTTTGTTCTTGCTTGTTTTATCCAAAGTTTAAATTTTTCTTTTAATTCTTCAGCTTTCTATTTTGTTGAGCTTTTTTAACAACTTCTTCACCGTACTTTGCAAACATTTATTATGGAAGAAAAAACATTAATTTAGTTTAATGTTTATATTTAAAATTTATGTTTATGTTGATCATTTTTGTTTATGTTTATGTTTAACATTTATGTTTATGTTTAACATTTATGTTTATGTTAAACATTTAAATTTAATGTTTATGTTTATGTTTTTTGTTTAATGTGTTTATTTAATGTTTATGTTGTTAAGAAATGTTGTATTTTATTTCTAAATCATCCTTCATTTATTTTTCTATACATATCTATTGTTAAAAAACCAAAGTCATCATTCCAACATTTTCTACACATTTCTTTAAAATTATCAGAATTTTAATCTCCATCAACAAATTCGTAACAAATATGATTTAATTTTGTATCATCTTGCCTAAATATACTTAAAAAATTTAAATTGTCTCTTACAAACTGTTTTGGTATTTTTGAATGCGTTTGAGCAAAATAAAAACAATCTATACCTTTATGCCTCCAGTTAAATAATCTCTAACGATATGTTGATTTTCTAAAATAAAATCATAAAATTCAACAACTGAATTTTTTTTACATTCATCTAATAGAATAATTTCTTCATTATTTTCAATAAAACTAACAGTTTGTTTATTAATTTTATGTTCAATTCATTTACATTGTTTTATAAATTCTGGATACTTTGGTTGTTCTAAACTTTTTGAATAAGTATACAAATGTTTAATTTTATTCCAGTTTAACCATCCTGGAGCTAAAATGTAATAATCAATTATTAATGTTGTTTTCCACAACCACTTGATCCAATTATTGCATATCTTACATTATTTGGTAAAAGCTTACCATGTTTGTTATTTAAATTATTTTCTTTAATTCTGACTTTAGGTTCTCAATCTGATTTGTTCATTTAGTTTATAATTTTTTTTTGTTTATATTTTTTATTTATTTATATTTTTCATTTATGAATTTTTTACATTATTTATATTTTTCACTATTTAATAGTTGTTATATTTATTAATAATTTTTCAATAGTAAATGAGCCGCCTTTTTCAACTTAGTGATAAATGTAGTATACTTAGAAAAAGATTAACTGTTCCATTATGTGATAATTATACTAATGTTTCATTAGTTGGTTTTTATTCAACTTTTTAACACCAAATATTACAACAAAAAATAATAAACATTATTGTGATGGAGAAACAATAGAAATTCCTGTAGGTCAATAGTTTTAAAAATTAAAAAAAAAATTATGGATTTAAAAAACCTAATATACATATTAAAGCAGATGAAGTTGTAAATAGAATTGTTATTGAAAGTGATGTAAAATTATGTATGGATATACAAGATAGTATTTGAAATTTACTTGGTTTTAATAATGAAGTTGTTTTACCTGGTGAAAAAGCTGTAGCTGAAGATGTTCCTAAAATAATTCCTTTTGAATTAATAAATATAAATTTTAATCTTCCTTATGGAGTGTATGTAAAACATAGTAATAATTTTCATAAAGAAACTAATATTATTGCTTCATTTAAACCTAATGCAGAATTTGATGGACCAAAAATTTATGAACCAAAATATTCTGTAAATGTTGCTATTTTTGATAGAATTCAAGATTTAGAAGTTACTATAACTGATGAAAATGATAATTTAACTAACTGTAATGGTGCTATTGTAACATTTATTTTAAAAATATCTTACTACATTTTTTCTGTAATAAATAACTACTAAAACAATTTAGACTGTCATTAATAAAATTGAAAGTTATCAGTTTTACTCACGTTCTGTTAATGAAAAAACTAAAAATAATTTAAATGTTCCTAACAAAGATACAGGAATTGAAATAAATATTGTTGATTGTTGGCTACATCCAAATCATGCACAGTTATACATAAATTTTCGTATTATTGGAAATGATGGTACAGATTATCCAACTTTTGATGAAAAATCAAAGAAAACGTTAATTGATAATTATATAACTAAATTGTTTGACTTTGTAACAATAAAAAAAGGAAATAATTGTTTATCTAGAGTAAAACATCCTTTTATTTCATCAACAGTGTTATTGCATTTAACTTCATCTGTTACTGACAAAATAAGTTTAGAAGCATCCATTATGATTACTTGTTGAATTTTCAAGATTATAAAGAAATTATGGTTGAAGGAGAGTTAACTGTAATTTCTACACATAGTTCATCTTCTGGAGATGTAATTCTATGTTGATCTGATGAAAATGATGCTGGAGTTGAAATAAAAGATACATTACCTAAAGAATATAAAATTATTATAGAATCTATGGAAATTCGTGTACCTGTTGTTAAATATGAACCAAATTATGAATTTGAACAATGTAAAAATATTTTAAAAAATCCCAAAATACCTATTTCTTTTTATGAACTTCAAACAGAAGAAGTTACTGGTTTATCTGTTGAAAACAGTTTTGAACTAGATATAACAAATTACTATAACTTTACAGAATTTGATATGCCTTATTTTGTATTTGTTGTATTTCAGACAAATCGTAAAAATAATCAATTATTTGATTCATAATTATTTGATCATGTAAAACTAGAGAATACATATTTAAAAATGGTAGAAATGTAGTTTTTCCTCCAGAAATGTGAAATATTAATCCACCAAATAATTTTCTTAAAGTATATGATGCATTTCTTGATTTTAAAAGAATGACTTTACTAAAATCAAATATTGATATTAGTCCATTTAGTTTTATAATTAATTATCCAATTTATGTAGTGAATATGACACGTAGAAAGTATGTGGTAACTACACAAAAAACAATTAAAATACTTTGTGAAACTTTTAATGATAAAATTCCAAATGATACACTTGCGTAGGTAATTATGTATGGTAAAAAGAATCTTACTTATGATGCACAACATAGAATACTTACTGAAAATTTTTAATTATTAATATTTGTTTCTATATAAATGAATGAAGAACTTAGATTTATAAAAATGTTAACTTCATTTATACACATTTCTGAAAGGTTTTAAGAAAGATATAAAAAAATAAAAACTGAAATTTTTAATATAATTTAATTTTCTTAACTAATTCAATAATTATTTACTATTATTAACTAATACATTTTAATTATGTACTTACTATCTCAATGTGGTTTTTAAAATAATGTACTTTGTCGACTAATTAAGTTTATTTATTTTGTTATTGTTGTCCATTTTTATTGTCCATTTAAGTTTTAATATAATTTACTTTTGTTAGTTAATAAATTGTAATTAATTTACTTACATCCATAAAAATTAATTGTTTTCAAAAAGTAGCTGAAACTAGGTAGATGAAAGCAAAGTAAAGTACTTTTCTTATTTATCTGAATGTGGTAGAAGTGTAAATAAGTCTTCCTTCAAAAAACATTTACAAACAACAACTCATAATAATCTTATGGCTGCTAAAGCAGAATGTAAATAATTTTATATGCTTATTCTTTAATATAATTTAAGAAAAACACGTTTTTCACATAAGTCATAAATATGACAATTTTTGGGTCTAAGAAAAAGTTTTTAAAAATGATTTTTATACACATATTCTTTAATATATTTTTAAAGAGCACATTTTTCACAAAAGTCAAAAATTGGACAATTTTTGAGGCTAAGAAAAGGTTATAAAAATGCTTTTTTAAAAATTGTTTTTTAAAATAGTTAGTTCTCTAATATATTTAATTACATTACATTCACCTATAGGAAAGGTATGTAAAATAAATGATTTTTTATTATAGCTATTATTATATTATATTATAGTATATTATTATTAGGTATAAGGGATAGCAGATAATAATTGTAGGTTCTAGTTTATTAGGTCAATTTTATAAAAAAATAACAAAATTGTGTGTTAGCGAGCAATTTTTTATAAAATTTGCCTAGTGGTCCATCTTCTAAAGAACTTTACCAACAGCCATAGATTTTTTGTTACTTTATATATCAAATGCTACCAGTTTCGTTAACTCAATATTGCCATCTTCAGGCCTCATATGCTTTTTTCATTTTAACAAGTTTATCATGTGGTGGCATAAAACTGGAACCATAAATCCGAACTGTTATACAACTGATTCATGTGATTCAGATTTACGGCTCCGGTTTTATGGCACCATACAATAAGCTTGTTAATACGGGAAAAGCGTATGGGGCCTGAAGATGGCAATATTAAGTTGCTGAAACTGGTAGTATTTGATATATATGGCTGTTGGTAAAGCTTTTTGAATCGAGACGTCCCTGGCCATAATGGACTGAATGGATGCTGGTGATCAGGCAGGATGCTTACTTATGTGTCACCTGTCAGACTTATATCTAGATGTATCAGGGGTCTCATATCACTCCAACTGAACACGCTCCACACCATTATAGAGCCTACACCAGCTTGAACGGTGCCTGGTGACATGGATGGTCGATTGATTCATGAATTTGTCTCCACACCCGCTTACGTCCATATGCTCGATAGAATTTGAAACGAGATTCGCCTGACCAGGCAACATGTTTGCAGTCATCAACAGTACAACGTCGGTGTTGAGGGCTCAGGCGAGGCATAAAGCTTTGCTTCAAGCAGTCATCAAGGGTACATGTGTGGGCCTTCTGCTCCGAAAGGCCATATCAATGATGTTTCGTTGAATGGTTCGCACGATGTGACTTCTTGATGACTCAGCACTGAAATCTGCAGCAGTTTGCGGAAGGGTTGCACTTCTATCATGTTGAACGATTCTCTTCAGTCATTGTTGGTCCCATTCTTGTAGGACCTCTTTCCGGTCGCAGCGATGTTGAAGATTTGATGTTTTACCAGATTCCTGATATTCACGGTACATCATCAAATGGGCATACGGGAAAATCACCACTTCATCGCTATCTCTGAGATGCTGTGACCCATAGCTCATGTGCTGACTGCAACACCACGTTCAAACTCACTTAAATCTTGATAAGCTGCCATTGTAGCAGCAGTAACCGGTCTAACAACTGCGCCATACACTTTTCTTATATAGGCATTGGTGACCACAGCACTGTTTTCTGCCCAAGTACATATTTCTGTATCTGAATAGGCATGCCTATACCTGCCTGTTTACATATCTCTGAATAGGCATTCCTATACCAGTTTCCTTGGCGCTTCAGTATATAATGTTGTGAGGAATGAAATCTGGTCTCGCAGGACAGAGCAGATATGGTTATAGTTGTGGAAAGGGGCAAAAATAAGTTACTGTCAGTTGCACAAAACATATAAACTTTATTTTCCTAAAACACTTAATCACACATACCACTATAAGCATTCAAAAAAATGCGCCTGAAGGCCTGAACACAAGTTATTAAAATTACCTTAAGGAATACACATGGCTGAAGGCCTTAGTTAAAAAATTTGTACGTAAAAACTCGGCTGAAGGCCACACACTAGAGATGGAAGAACTGAGGGCTTAAGGCCTGGATAACAAGGATTTGCAATAGATCAAAATTCCCCTTTTTCTCTTTAACAAAAATTAGTTCAAACAAGAATTTTCAGTTTTAAACTAAATTAATAGGCGGCTAAAGGCCTCGCACCGTACTTGAGACAAAAAGCACAATCTAAAAACAACAGAACAATGGTGCTCAGAAGTGTTTCAAGGGTCGGCCTGAGGAGGTAACTCTAACGTAAAATTATGTGAGATAGGCAGCCAAGAATAAGATTAAGTAATCACGTGGCGACCCGACCCAGGAACTGCTGATGGACCGACCAACAACCTAATCAATTTCACTGCGTCGACCAACGGCACGACAACGGAAAATATCAGTCGAGGACGAAGATACCAGCAGCACTACGTCTTCAAAATTGGCGTCTAAAAACAGCCAAGGCACAATAACCACTCAAAAACGTGAACTACACCAAAGGCTGTCAAACTACACGCAGTACGGACAGCATCAACATGGCGAGGAAAAACACACTGCGGAACACTACACTAATGCCCTTGCTGCACTGACCCAACTGCCTGCTCCTGTTCGCAGACACCATTAACATAACTGTTCAGTCGAAATTACACACGCTAGACACCGTTCCACGAAACAACCGTAAAAGCAATCACTGTGGAACAACCAGGACGAATGACAAGTCGACACACACACAGAGAACCCGAAGCGGTCGGCGACCAAACACACGTCGGCCGATGAGACGACCGACCGAACGACCAACCAACGGTCGTTCCCACTCACGTCATGTGTGTCAACAGCAGTCGGGCAAGTCTTGGCTGTCCGGCCCTCGCTGCAGCTCCACTCCCGTTCGGAACTCGGAGACACGGCGACCTGGGCACACGGCTCGGACCCACTCTCTGGCTCTAAGCACTATGGGACTTAACAGTTGTGGTCATCTGTCCCCTAAACTTAGAACTACTTAAACCGAACTAACCTAAGGACACCACACGCATCCATGCCCCAGGCAGGATTCTAACCTGTGGCCGTAGCAGCAGCGCCTAGAACCGCTCGGTCGCCGCGGCTGGCCATGCAGAGGTAACACTTGCCCATTTTCCACCTGACAACTCTGCACAAGGAAGGAACTGACCCACGTCCCGCACGATGACCAACTGACGAGGCCCAGAAACGGTCAGAAGACCAAATACACATTGCCAGATGAGACGACCGACCAAACGATCAACTAAAGGTCGTTCCCGCTCCAGTCTCCTTCCGTTGGACAGTACATGAGTGTCGCCAGCGATCGGCGAGTACTGGCTGTCCGCAGATCACTGGCGCTCCGTCCCAACTGAACTCCCGACACACAACGAGCCGGAATGCTAGCGGTCGCTTCAAACATAATACGACAGTGCTCTTGTCGATACGCGCTGCTGCTGCCACTTACAAGCCAGCAACTTAGTGACGCCAATAAATCGAATAAGAAACGAGGCGACAGTTCCGTAAAGACAAGTTGTCAAGCAAGAAACGGAATGAACACGAGCCGCGCACTGCTCGAGGAAGACAAACCAACGACTGCGTTTTGCTGGCAGAGCAGTTAGAATATACAACAGCTCTACTAAAGAGACTGAACAACGCTTATTCGTCCTCTGCCAGAATACTGTTGTGCTGTGTGGGATCTTTACCAGATAGGAGACATCGAAGAAGTTCAAAGAAAGAAGGCTTCCTTTTGTATTACCTCGAAATAGGGGAGAGTGTGTCACAGATATGATAAGCGAGTTGGAATGGCAATCATTAAAAAAAGGTGTTTTTCGTTGCGACGAGATCTTTGCACGAAATTTCAATCACCAACTGTCAAAATAGCTTGCCTGTTTCCAGCGAAGCAGAAAATTAGGTGGAACACAAAAGACAATCTGCTCAAGCAGGCCGCACATAAAGAAGGAGAATTGATCATCATATTAAAATAATGGAAATCACACAGAAAGATTTAAGTGTTCATTTTTTCCACGCGAAAAAACCTCTGCCCGACACTTAACGTATTAACTGCAGAGTACTCATGTCGCTGCTGTAGATGTAATTACTGGTCGAGGTTTCGTAGCGCCTAATACTCGCCGTCGCACCTGGTGCCTCCTCTCCCCTTAAATATAGTTTAGTTTTTTTTTATGTGCGGCCTACTTGAGCAAATTGTCTTTTGTGTTCCACCTAATTTTCTGCTTCGCTGGAAAGAGGCAAGCTATTTTGACTTAGATAATTTCTAGTTCGACTGTGTAAGTAAACAGTTTTTCTTCCTTAATCTTGCATCTTCTACATCTACATCTACATCTACATACATACTCTACAATCCACCATACGGTGCGTGGCGGAGGGTACCTCGTACCACAACTAGCATCTTCTCTCTATGTCCACTCCAAAACGGAACGAGGGAAAAATGACTGCCTATATGCCTCTGTACGAGTCCTAATCTCTCTCATCTTATCTTTGTGGTCTTTCCGCGAAATGTAAGTTTGCGGCAGTAAAATTGTACTGCAGTCAGCCTCAAATGCTGGTTCTCTACATTTCCTCAGTATCGATTCACGAGAAGAACGCCTCCTTTCCTCTAGAGACTCCCACCCGAGTTCCTAAAGCATTTCCGTAACACTCGCCTGATGATCAAACCTACCAGTAACAAATCTAGCAGCCCGCCTCTGAATTGCTTCTATGTCCTCCCTCAATCCGACCTGATAGGGGTCCCAAACGCTCGAGCAGTACTCAAGAATAGGTCGTATTAGTGTTTTATAAGCGGTCTCCTTTACAGATGAACTACAGCTTCCCAAAATTCTACCAATGAACCGAAGACGACTACCCACCTTCCCCACAACTGCCATTACATGCTTGTCCCACTTCATATCGCGCTGCAGTGTTACGCCCAAATATTTAATCGACGTGACTGTGTCAAGCGCTACACTACTAATGGAGTATTGAAACATTACAGGATTATTTTTCCTATTCATTTGCATTAATTTACATTTATCTATATTTACATATAGCTGCCATTCTTTACACCAATCACAAATTCTGTCTAAGTCATCTTGTATCCTTCTACAGTCACTCAATGACGACACCTTCCCATACACCACAGCATCATCAGCAAACAGCCGCACATCATTTATGTAGACAGAAAACAACAGCGGAGCTACCACACTTCCCTGGGGCACTCCAGATGATACCCTCACCTCCGATGAACACTTACCATCGAGGACAACGTACTGGGTTCTATTACTTAAGAAGTCTTCGAGCCACTCACATACTTGGGAACCAATCCCATAGGCTCGTACCTTAGTTAGGAGTCTGCAGTGGGGCACCGAGTCAAACGCTTTCCGGAAGTCAAGGAATATGGCATCCGTTTGATACCCTTCATCCATGGTTCGCAAGATATCATGTGAAAGAAGGGCGAGTTGAGTTTCGCAGGAGCGCTGCTTTCTAAAGCCGTGCTGATGCATGGACAGCAACTTATGTGTCTCAAGGACATTCGTTATATTCGAACTGAGAATATGTTCGAGAATCCTGCAACGAATCGATGTTAAGGATATTGGTCTGTAATTTTGAGGATCCGTCCTTCTACCCTTCTTATATACAGGCGTCACCTGTGCTTTTTTGCAGTCGCTCGGAACTTTACGTTGGGCAAGAGAACCCTATAAAAGCAAGCTAAGTAAGGAGCCAATGCAGTACTCTCTGTAAAACCGAACTGGAATCCCATCAGGACCTGGCGATTTATTTATTTTCAACCTAGTCAGCTGCTTCACAACCCCAGGGATGTCTATCACTATGTCCTCCATATGGGAATCTGTACGAGACTCAAACGGCGGTATGTTTGTACGATCCTCCTGCGTGAAAGATTTCTCATCTTCTTCATATACTCAAGACGAACTTTTGTAGATGTTTTTTCAATAATTTCTCGAATTTTTACCAGCACTGCCATCCTTACCACGTCTTCGGCAGTGTACCCAATGAGGTCAGTGTACCTGGTGGAGCGCGCCAATCCCCAGAGCGGAACTCACTATATCTGGAACCGAACAGAGAGCTGCCGTCCATCGAGGACATTTACTTGTGCGACCCCGCTGCACGTGCTTGACGTTTTTTTCAGTGTGCGTTAGTGCTATCAAACTGTGCTACTACGACGTAACGCATTTCAAAGCATTTTCTGACTTTGGCTATGCCGCATTTCCTATCGCGCACGTGATTAAAAGATGAGGCGTGAGTTATGAAGACGTTGACTCTGATAGTTTTGGAGCCTACTCTATCTTCAAGGAAGTCATCAGTATTGCGAGATACTCTGCTAGAAAAGTAGTTGTCCGACAACTTCATAATTGGTGGCAGGAAGATATGAGTGTAGTACTACTAAAGGTGAAAGGTCACCTACAAGAAGTGAAAGCAATGTCTTGCATGAAAGTGACTAATCGAAGTAATCAGTCAGCGTCATTTGATAATGAACTAGGCATAATTGAATTAGAATTTTTGAACTGTGGTCTTCGAAGTACGCACAGCATCGATGAAGAGAAGTTCTTGATGGCAGTGTTGTGTATGAGGCGGAACTATGGGCCTCATGGAAAAAGAGTGACCCGGCTGAGTCACGCAATTTGATTCTTGGTTTGATCATGAGGTGTGGCCATTAATTGCACGCGTTGATTACGTAGGCTGACGTGAGGATCAATGAACTGTACTTGACGGGATGTATCTGGAAAATCTCAGGCGATTAGAAAGTTAGTAGACAGGAATACAATTAAATACTTAGCTTTAATTCAGCATCAGCGGTGAACGTCGATATGGACTTTGTACAATAATATTTACAAGTGCAGTTATAGACTGAACTGCGAATACTTCTTTACAATTCTGATTGCTTCACACATATACATCAATTGCCATTGCATAAACTGTATGTGGCGCCTGGCTAGGTCGTAGCTACTGACTTAGTTGAAGGCTATGCTAACTACCGTCTCTGCAAATGAGATCTCTGAGGCTATAACAAGTGAACCATTCCTATTAAAGTCGACAGTAGAACTGGGCAGTGCGCTAGCTTGTCTCGTAAGACCAGCCGAGTGGCGGCGCTCGGTCTGCTAGCGTCGACAGTGGAGACTCGCGGGTCCGACGTGTACTGGCGGACCGCGGCCGATTTGAAGCCTACAACCTAGCAAGTGTGGTGCCTTGCGGTGACACCACACTTAGACTCATGCTTATTGAGATGAAGTTACGTCGTGTCATATGTGTCAAAGGACTACGCAAACGGAAGGCATAACACAAACCGTATTTCAATTAAGTTCACTATGGAAAGTGCAAATATAGCTATTGTACGACTTTCAAGTTCGGTTGCTTTCTTAACAATGTAGCTGTCCGCGGCTGTTTGACTATAATTGATGTAATCGGAAATCAGGATAACAAATTTAGTACTTTCAGAGATGCCAAGAAAGGAAGGATGAAAAGTATTCTTAGAGATGTCGCTCCAAGGCAGTGTATCTTAAACTGAATTACCTCTGTGACGAAAATCTTGCTTTGTGCGGTAATATGCAAGATGTTCGCAAATTATGTGTTTTGCAGAAAGCGAATCAGAAAGCTTTTTTTGATCGTGATTTGGATACGAATGATTATCTCGATATGGTATTACGTTCCCTAAGTCAAAATGCAGAAGGCATGCCCATTCAGCGTGTGCCTGTGCCGCTTCAAGTCTTCATGTTTTGTTCCGAACACTTCACTTTGTTAAACACAATAAGGCATGCTACTCTATATTTCGCAACGCAACAGGATGCGTATTTTGCGGGCAGTCAGAAGTGGAAGGAAACAATTTATTACTACGCTGGAGTAATAAATATTTACAGAAGAATTATGTGTTCAAAATGGTATGTGCTACGCATGACGTCAACTGAATTGCATCTTTGTTTGGATGATTTAAGAATACTGTGTTACAGGAGGCGTCAAATGCCAAGCCGTGTCTAGGATCGTAATGGATTGGCTTCGGGCTAGTATACAATCCGTTTTGGAAAAAAATATGTGGTGTAAACTTGGAGGTATACTTGGATATTCTGTACACTTACAATGTATCCAGTATGCCTTTTTGAAAGACCAATGTTCAACTGCACTCCATGTTTGCTTGCTCATTTCATGAAGATTATACCCGTGGATCTCGAAAAACGAGGGCTTCCAAACTGCAGCAAGAAGTTTGTTATGGTGGTCATGGCTATAATGTTTTTGCAAAGAAGTGGCAATAGCTGCTCTCCAGTCCTCAACATTTTGTCACTGTTTGATGAACAGAGCAGTGACCTCACGTGTGCGGGAATCGTTAGATTTGCTAAATCAGTTTAACACGAAAGACCGTTACCTGTAACATACAGATACCTCTGAAAGCGAATCTGAAGATCATATGCAAGCATCAACTGCATGCGAACTGAGTAGATTTTACTGGCTTTCCAGAAGGAAGGTAGAAGAAATAAGAGAACAAATATTGTTGGAAGCGGATACCGCCCAGAATTCTCGCCATGACGAATATTTTGTTACACATATTTTGGAGAGATGTATGCCATTTGTGCCTTTGTGGTCAGATCAGAATGCAGGAAACAGAAAGGCTGACGGTAGTTTGAGATCATGGAAACCCAAGTATGATCTATTTTCAGAGAGTTTAAAGTCCCTTCACTGGAAGAAGTTCCAGGAGAGTTAAAATGGAAGAGAAGACAGAAGCAGTTTGAAAAGAGTAGTGGGCCAACTGCTGAGGAATTCTGTCAAAGAAAAAAGAAGACCAAATTTTCTTATTTCAGTTAGTATTTTGATGTTGCAGCTCTTCAGTATTCTGCGCGTGGTTACAAAGACATTAAGTGCACAGGAAGTGCTAACGTTCGTGACTGTGTAACAAGATGTTTAAAGAACGACTTGCTCAAGTGTTCAGCCTGCTATGAAAAAAGCTGCCATGTGGATTCTGTTGTTGCTATTTACTGTGGCACGGTTGAGCCGCAAAAAGAACAATTCTTGCGAAGTGATGATTATAAATATCTCTGGCTGATAAATGTTATTGATTGTTGTGCAGTAATTATTTTTCATTGTCATTAGAATGAGTCCTAAATTGGTTTTTAGACAGAAGGCAGCATTTTGGAAGGAAGAAATTGTAAAAATAATTCTATATATGGGAAGAATGTCAACGATTTTGAAAGGATTTTCGTTACAGTATATGTAAATGGTAATCACTGGTGCCTGTCTGCAGTCAACATGAAGCTAAAAGAACCAATGTGTTTGGATTCCTTGCGACAGCAAAATAGGTAAGGTGAATATTTCTTGTCAGTCTTCAGAAACTTTTGTAGGTCGTGGAATTACTTGTCTATGTTCGATAAAGTGACCTGGAGGGACTTTCCTAAGTTGGTTGAGGTGGAACAGTCAAGACCAAAAGATGGCTGGAGTAGTGGATTATTTGTCATTACTTATTTGAATAACGTGGCTGCAGGAAAGTCACGCACTGAAGGCGTAAATCCGTTTGATTCAAGAATGTATTGCCAATTGAAACTGTTAGAGATATCTCTAAACGTGCACGGTAGATATCTTTACTATGGTTTAAAAGCAAATGATCGCCAAAGCGTGAAATGCTTAAAAATACGGGCGATTAATACATGACAAATGCTGTGAAGGTTTTTTCAGTCTCAACGACGCAAAAAACTTTCAGTTCACTAGTAAGGTGTGCACCGTCGCACTTCTTTCTGAGTGAAAAATGTGTTTCTCCATCAGAGTGGTTATATGGCTCCTGGCGAGATCACCACTTACCAAAAGGGAGAATGCACTGGACTGTGTGGTTCCTGGGTAATACGGAAACTGCTGGGATTCTGTTACTGTTGCTACGTTTAGAGCACCTATTTCCAATAGAGTACCGAGCGAGGTGGCGCAGTGGTTAGCACACTGGACTCACATTCGGGAAGACAATGGTTCAAACCCGCGTCTGGCCATCCTGATTTAGGTTTTCCGTGATTTCCCTAAATCGCTTCAGGTAAATACCGGGATGGTTCCTGTGAAAGGGCATACCGACTTCCTTCCCGATCGTTGCCGAATCGGATGGGACCAATAACCTCGCCGTTTGATTCCTTTCCCTGAATCAATCAAACAGTCAACCAACGGGGAAGATGCATTGTCAATGAGGCCATCCAGAGCTGCAGACCTGCTATCTGCATAATTAAGTGATCAGATGAAATCTAGTGAAGTTTCGATTACAGTGGTTAATTATGTTGGAAATATTTTGAATACTGCAGATGCTGACACGGCATTATGATACAAACATACTCGCCGACACCTTAAGTTGTGAACAGTGGCAGATTTAGGTCCGTTCGGGTCGTGGAACAGCAAAAAAAAGTATCGGTTCCCTCGCCCCCCTCCCCCTCCCTTCCCCTTGTCACACAAAATAGCATAAGAGTGCATAGTAAATACATTATATTTCTAAATACATTAAAAATATTATGTAGCATTAGTATTTTATCTCCATTAAGTTTGAATTTGATATGTGTATAAACTTTTTCTTCTTCCAATAATTTTCGGGTTTGCAGCCGGATCCCATCAACATTCTGCCACGATGTTTCGGCCCAGAGACGTCCGGCCATCCTCAGGGGATTAGACGAAGTACTGAGGAGCCCTGATGCAGTCATGGTATTTATAGCGAATCCCGCGCATGCGAATCGTACCGGCGGTTTACGCCGCATGCGTTAGATGACATACGGGAGGCACCCAAGTTGTGTGCTGCCCTGAGTGGTGAAGTAAAAACTAATCGCTGGGTATCGACTGAGGGTGTCGATTCCGTTGTGGCCGCATAATTTTAATAATTGGATTCCAATTTTTATCTAGCTGAAAGTCGTTATCATGATTCATTAAATTATCAGCACGACATATTTCCACGGATTCTTTAATTACAGAGTCCCAGAAGCTGGAAACTGGTGCTAAAATTTTGGTATTATTGTATTCCACTGAATGTATCATGGAAATGCAATGTCCTGCTACTGCTGATTTTAAAGGTTGCCGCAGACGGGTGTGTCTTTCGTGCTCTACTCAGTGTTCCTGGACCGTTTGTGTCGTCTCACCTGTGTGTATGCAGAGCCACACCCACAGGGAATTCTGTAAACATCCGCCTTCCTCAATTGCAAATCGTCTTTAACGGATCCGACTAAGGCCCTGCTCTTTGCTGGTGGACGGAAGATGACATTAATACTATTCTTCCTAAGCAATCTGCCTATTTTAGAAGACACGTTCCTGGTATAGAGAAGGAATGCATTTGATTTGTAGTTGTCATCAGTCTCCTCAAGGCGTTGCTTCTTGTTATTATAATCGTGCATGTCCTTCCGTATTTGAGGCGAAATGTAGCCATTCTCTTTAAAAACCTTCTCCAGATGCACTAATTCTTCTTGAAGGCTGTCAGTATCCGATTTTACATGCTTCCAATGAATTAAAGTACTGAGAACACCAGCGGTTTGTTCAGGATGATGGCAACTGGACGCCTGAAGATATAGCTCTGTATGTGTGGGTTTTCTGTACACCGAATGTCACAAAGACCCATCATTCTTATGGCATACTAACAAATCTAGAAAGGACAAAGTCCCATCTTTCTCAGTCTCCATAGTAAACTTGATGTTACTTGATGTTACTTTAAATGAGTAAGGAATTTTTCCAGATCTTGTCTGCCATGAGGCCATATAACGAAAGTATTACCTACATACCGCCAGAAAACCGTAAGCTTTAAGACGGCGGACTCACGAGCTTTCTCCTCAAAGTCTTGCATAAAAAGATTGGCCACAACGGGGGACAAGGGACTCCCCATGGCGACACCGTCAGTTTGTTCAAAAAATTCGTTATTAAATAAAAAATAAGTTGAGGAGAGAGTATGTTCAAACAAAGCCGTCAAATCATCACTGGACAAGTTACCAATAAGATGTAGAGAATCAAATATAGGCACTTTGGTAAATGGTGGGACCACATCGAAGCTAACTAGCAAATCCGAGCTGCTTAGCTTGTCTTCAAACGATTGATAAAATCTTTGGAATCACATATGTGGTGGCAGTACTTACCCACATTCGGCTTGAGTAAGGAGGCCAGATGTGCTGCAGTCGAATAAATAGAAGCACCAATATTATTCACTGTCAATCGTAGTGGAACGCCAGCCTTGTGAATCATGGGCAGCCCATACAGTCCTGGTGGAACAGCATTGTGTGGTCTCAGCCTCTTGATAGCTTGTTTAGGTAAAGAACTATCATTCAAAAGAGTAGCAGATTTTCTGGATATATGGCTAGTTGGGTCCTTATCGATTCTGCGGTACATAGCCGGGACCGTGTCTTCTAAAATAGGCAGATTTAGGAAGAATAATATTAATGTCATCTTCCGTTCATAAGCAAAGGACACGGGCTTAGTCGGATCCGTTAAAGAAGATTTGCAATTGAAGAAGGCGGGTGTTTATAAAATTCCCTGTGAGTGTGGCTCTGCATATATACGGGTGAGACGACACAAACGGTCCAGGAACACTGAGTAGAACACGAAAGACACACCCGTCTGCGGCAACCTTCAAAATCGGCAGTAGCAGGACATTGCATTTCCATGGGGCATTCAGTGGAATACAATAATACCAAAATTTTAGCACTGGTTTCCAGTTTCTGGGACTCTGTAGTCAAAGAATCCGTGGAAATACATCTTGCTGATAATTTAATGAATCGTGATAACGGCTTTCAGCTAGATAAAAATTAGAATCCAATTATTAAAATTATGCGATCACAACGGAATCGACACCCTCAGTCGATACCCAGCGATTAGTTTTTACTTCACCACTGAGGGCAGCACACAACTTGGGTGCCTCCCGTATGTTATCTCCTAACGCATGCGGCGTAAACCGCCGGTACGATTCGCATGCGCGGAATTCGCTACAAATACCATGACTGCATCAGGTCTCTTCCAATACGACCACGTTTTTCTGTCCGTTTTCGTACAGTAACTGGCCTGTTCTAGTCCAGCTACTTTTTTCTTTGACCATAGAGTTGGCGCATTGCTGCACCCCTCCTCTGTACTTCCACCGTCGGAGGGTGGCACGGAACTTGAAAGTTCCAAAGCCACACCTTCAATGTGCTATGCTTGGCTGTTATTCTGCCGTTACTTTGAGTCTCCTATCACTTGTCCACGGAGACAGTTGGACCGTATCTGAACCGGTGACGCTGTGTATTAGTAAACTGCCACAAAAAAGGCCTCTTCAGTACTTCGTCTACTCACCTGAGGATGGCCGGACGTCTCTGGGCCGAAATATCGTGGCTGAATGTTGATGGGACCCGGCTGCAAACCAGAAAATTACTGGAAGAAGATATATGCCGGGAAAATTTCAGAAGTCACAGCCTTTTTTGTTCACAACATTTGTCCCACTTCAGAGCAAGGTTCATCTGCTTGTTTATCTTCCATTCAATAATGTCTTGTGGAATAGCTTTTGGGGTAACTCGCCAATTAGAAAGAAAGTATTGATTGCACATAAGTGGAGGCACCTCTTCAAGGAACTAGGCATTTAAACTACGCTGTCACAATAGATACAGCACACTCGCTAATGAAATACATCGTAAAGAACCCATCGCAATTTAAGAACAATGAGGTCCATACCTTCAACATTAAACTTTTATCACACATTATCGCATTTGTCAGTGGTTCAGAAAGGAGTTGAAAGTATTGTTTCCAACAACCGACTTACCCTAACTTGTCAGGATAACTGCAATACCTTCAAATGTATGTCTGAATTGGCTAAGACAGCTAGCCTCTTGCCTCTCACGAGGTGTGAAAGCTGTTGTAGCATTTTTACAGCATCGCCCTTGCCGTTTGGCACCAGGTGTAGGATTTAAACAATAGGTTCATACGATGTGACGATACTGGTTACTGGGTTATCGATCACTGCAGTTTGGCGGAGAATTGCAGGACCCTCCTTAATAGGCTAGGCGTGTATTACACGCAGAAGGCAGCTAGCTGCGTGTCAAGAGAATATGTGGGAAGATCCAGAGATGAGCAGCACCTTCTTCCAGGGAATGGTTTAGTAAGACCGAAAGCATCAAGGAGATGATGATTCAACTTCTCTGGCAGACATTACAAGACAGGCTTTGTACACGACGATGTGATTACTGTTACGTTCCTAGCAGACTTAACCAGCATATTGCTTCCTCCTGCATACAGGGCGAGCTTTAATAAAACCGACAAATTGCAGGGACGGGTTCCTGACTGGAAACGGAGCAAAAAAGGTCCTATGAACACGTGTCCGGAAGTGTATCGTTGCCACGGTGGACAGCGGTGATGAATGAAAGTTCCACTGATCACGTATCGTGTTTTCCTTGTGCGTTGCAGGCTGTGTGATTGACGCAGTGTACTGCAAGCAGCAGGATAGCCCCGTGTTCATGTCGGAGATAAGCCGAGATAGTGTTTTTGCACGGCCAAGCAGATGGAAACGGTCGAGAGGCAGCACGGCTGTACCAAAACAAGTACCCTCACAGACAACAATCACAGCACACAACATTTCGAGCCGTTCCTGGGCGTTTGTGTGATCGCGGGTCCTTGCAAACAGACGAACGCCCAGGGAGGCGACGGACTGTGTGTACATCAGATCTGGAGGATCAGGTTCAACAGGATACTGAGACGAACCCTAGGACAAGCTCCAGACAAGTGGCCCGCCAACATGATGTAAGCCAAAGTATGATTATTAGTATCCTGCATGACAACCGATACTATCCCTGTCATCTACAGCCAGCGCAATGGTTCTCAGCAGCGGATTTGCCTCATGTCGATGGCTTTAGCACTAACACCGTTCGTTGCCGGATACATGTTCGTGGGACGTGTTTTTCCTCCGTTTCCAGTCAGGAATCCGTCCCTGCAATTTGTCAGTTTTATTAATGTATATCTCGCGAAAAACCGTTAGCTTAAAATTATGTAGACACGATCTCATACGTTAACTGTCAACAGGTATTCTTCCTGTGCTTCATTAGCAACGAAAATAGAGAATGGAGGTAACTGTATTGGTGCAAGGAGTACCCATCGCCACACCCTGTAAGATTGCTTCCTGTAGACGCCCCCAATTATTCTGCGTCTGCCGCCCCCAATTATTTTTCGTCTGTTTCTCACGCACACAGTTTAGTGGGACTATAGTTGAGATTGAGGTAGTGTAAAGCTATACAAAGGTTTCTAGAGCGGAAACGCAAACATGCTGGAGAGCAGTCGCAAATGGACAGAAAAACACCAGAAGGCCTTCCAGATGGTAAAAGAACATCGTTGAACGATAACAGGAAAGCACACGCAGCTTCATTTTACTTTTACAGCATCGTTCAAAACATAGTTCTTCTTCATGAAAACTGTAGTAATGGCTTGCAGGAGTTAAATTCGTAGTATCAACCAAAATTGTCGTTCGCTTGCAAGGAAGGTCACCTGTCTCCTATTTAAATCCCCCTTCCCAGGAGGGAAGTAGCGCACACATTCTGCTTGCAAATAAAGCAAATTTTCTGTGAAAGTGTTAAAAAGTGTTCCCAAAGTTTGTGTAATTTGTATCTGAGGCGTGAAATTGGAACCAGCCCAGTATTCACCAACTGGGGTGCGGAAAACGGCTCAAAAGCCACATCCAGGCTCGTCGTTATCCTCCAGGCAGATTCAATCCGGGGCCGGAGCATCTCCCTGTATTGGAAGCGGGCCCATTAACACGCGCGTCTAAACAGGCGGGTGAACCAAAACGACAAAATTTTGTTGAGTTACTAATGAGAAGATACCAACTTAATTCAAAAAATGGTTCACATGGCTCTGAGCATTATGGGACTTAACGTCTGAGGTCATCAGTCCCCTAGAACTTAGAACTACTTAAACCTAACTAACCTAAGGACATCATACATATCCATGCCCGAAGCAGGATTGGAACCTGCGACCGTAGCGGTCGCGCGGTTCCAGACTGTAGCGCCTAGAACCGCTCGGCCGGCCATACTTAATTCATATCTTGCTTTCTGTGTTGCCAACTTATTACAAACTTCGTCACAACCAAAAATATGAAGAGAACCTGACCTCTGAACTGGTGTGAAGTTAGTGTCTTTGGCCCATGCCTGGAGGCGGACCTCAGGGAACGCCTCGAGTCTGCTTGCCCTAGTTGTCTCGAAGGAAACGGTCTGTTGAGATCACTGTTTGTTTTCAGACAAATTTATGGAGGCTTCCTGCGCGAAATGTGTCAGTTAGGGCTACCTGCAGCGACGTACCAATGGAGATGCGCCAGCAAACCAGCCACAGTCGCTGGCTGTATTCTTCAAGTACCACTGGCTTTACGTGCGGGGGCCGCGCGGGATTAGCCGAGCGGTCTTAGGCGCTGCAGTCGTGTACTGTGCGGCTGGTCCCGGCGGAGGTTCGAGTCCTCCCTCTGGCATGGGTGTGTGTGTTTGTCCTTAGGATAATTTAGGTTAAGTAGTGTGTAAGCTTAGGGACTGATGACCTTAGCCTTTAAGTCCCATAAGATTTCACACACATTTGAACACATACGTGCAGTGTGATCATTACCTTTCTACTGATTATTCACTCATACCAAGAAGGATGGTGGTTCCCTGTGTTAATATACACTACGGCCATTAAAATTGATAAACCACGAAGATGACGCGCTACAGACGTGAAATTTAACCGACAGGAAGAAGATGCTGCGATATGCAAATGATTAGCTTTTCAGAGCATTCACACGAGGTTGGCGCCGGTGGCGACACCTACAACGTGCTGACATGAGGAAATTTTCCAACCGATTTCACATACACAAACAGCAGTTGACCGGCGTTGCCTGGTGAAACGTTGTGATGCCTCGTGTGAGGAGGAGAAATGCGTAGCATCAGGTTTCCGACATTGATAAAGGTCGGATTGTAGCCTATCACGATTGCGGTCTATCGTATCGCGACATGCTGCTCGCGCTGGTCGAGATCCAACGACTGTTAACAGAATATGGAATCGGTGGGTTCATGAGGGTAATACGGAACGCCGTGCTGGATCCCAACGGTCTCGTATCACTAGCAGTCGAGATGACAGGCATCTTATCCGCAAGGCTGTAACGGATCGTGCAGCCACGTCTCGATCCCTATGTCAACAGATGCGGACGTTTGCAAGACAACAACCATCTGCACGAACAGTTCAACGACGTTTGCAGCAGCATGGGCTATCAGCTCGGAGACCATGGCTGCGGTTACCCCCTCACGCTGCGTTACAGACAGGAACGCCTGCGATGGTGTACTCAACGACGAACCTGGGTGCAGGAATGGCAAAACGTCATTTTTTGGATGAGTCTAGGTTCTGTTTACAGCATCATGATGATCGCATCCGTCTTTGGTGACATCGCGGTGAACGCACATTGGAAGCGTGTATTCGTCATCGCCATACTGGCGTATCACCCGGCGTGATGGTATGAGGTGCCATTGGTTACACGTCTCGGTCACCTCTCGTTCGCATTGACGGCACTTTGAACAGTGGACGTTACATTTCAGATGTGTTACGACCTGTGGCTCTACCCTTCATTAGATCCCTGCAAAACCATACATTTCAGCAGGATAATGCACGACCACATGTTGGAGATCCTGTACGGGCCTTTCTGGATACAGAAAATGTTCGACTGCTGCCCTGGCCAGCACAATCTCCAGATCTCACACCAATTGAAAGCGTCTGGTCAATGGTGGCCGAGCAACTTGCTCGTCACAATACGCCAGTCACTACTCTTGATGAACTGCGGTATAGTGTTGAATCTGCATGGGCAGCTGTACCTCTACACGCCATCCAAGCTCTGTTTGACTCAATGCCCAGGCGTATCAAGGTCGTTATTACGGCCAGAGGTGGTTGTTCTGGGTACTGATTTCTCAGGATCTATGCACCCAAATTGCGTGAAAATGTAATCACATGTCAGTTCTAGAATAATATATTTGTCCAATGAATACCCGTTTATCATCTGGATTTCTTCTTGGTGTAGCAATTTTAATGGCCAGTAGTGTATTTCTAACTTCAGACGTAAATTCAAAAAATGTTTACTTCTAGGTAAGGTAAGCTGCTGGCAGGCAGCATTAATGCCCTGAAGATCCAAAGAAACTGGTACACATGCCTAATGTCGGATGGGGACCCCGCGGATACGCAGAAGTGTCGCAACACGACGTGGCATGCACTCCGCTAACGCCTAAAGTAGTGCTGGAGGGAACTGACACCATGGATCCCGCGGGGGTCTCCATAAGTCTGTAAGAGTACGAGGGGATGGAGATCTCTTCTGAATAGCATATTGCATGGAATCCCAGATATACTCAATAAACTTCATGTATGGGGAGTCTGATGGCCAACGGAAGTGTTTAAACACAGAAGACTGTTCCTGGAGCCACTCTGTTTCAATTCTGGACGCGTGGGGTGTCTCATTGTCCTGCTGAAATTGCCCAAGTCAGTCGGAATGCGCAATGGACATGAATGGATGCACGTGACCAGACCGGATGGTTACGTACGTGTCACCTGTCAGAGTCATATCAAAACGTTTCAGGGGCTTCTTTTCTCTCCAACTGCACACGCCCCAAACCTTTACAGAGCCTCCACCAGCTTGGACAGTTCCTTGATGACACACGTTCATGGGTTCATGAGGTTGTCTCCATACCCGTACACGTCCGTCCGCTCTATACAATTTGAAAGGAGAATCGTCCGACCAGACGGCATGTTTCCAGTCCTTAACAGTCCATTGCGGCGTCCACGGCCGCAGGCGACGCATAGAGCTTTGTGTCGTGCAGTCATCAAGGGTTCACGACTGGGTCTTCTGCTCCGAAAGCCCAGGGTTGTACTTCTGTCACGCTGAACGATTCTCTTGAATTGTCGTTGGTCCCGTTCTTGTATGATATTTTTCCGGCCGCTGCGAAATCGGAGATTTGATGTTTTACCGGATTCCTGTTATTCACATCCACTCGTGAAATGGTCGTACGGGAAATTCCCCACTTCATCGCTACCTCGGAGTGCGCCGACTGTAAGACCACATTCAAACTCACTTCAATCTTGATAACCTGCAATTGTAGCAGTAGTAACCGATCAACAACTGCGCCAGACACTTGTCTTAAACAGGCGTTGCCAACCGCAGCACCGTATTCTGCCTGTTTACTTATCTCTGTATTTAAACACACATGCCTGTACCAGTTTCTTTGCAGCTTCAATGCAAAATAAGCAAAACGTAGACGTTCGCTTTTGGCTCGAGAAACAGCTGTTTTCTCAGTTTCAATATATCAGATTACGCGCATGCACACTTAAGTTTGGAGCATGGATTGTAGCCAAGTTTCCATTCTGTATTTTCCCTATTCTGTGATGGCGCTATCGTTATGCAGCACGTCGACCCGGCTTCAAAATGTTGCATCACCATCTGCGTAAGGCTTTATTATGTGACAGTACTGAGGTGCACCTGATGCGAAATTCTTTTACTTCTTCTGAAGTGCCAAGCTTCTGTAGCACCAACCCGTCTGGGCAAACTGCAAGAGCGCCACCATAGCGTCCATGTACTGTCCGCTTCGAACAGCCGATTTTGTAAGGGAATGTTACACGTTAATGGACGAATTAGATTCATGATATCACGTGGCGACTTTAAAGAGCGCAATAGGGTGACTAATATTTCTTGTGGTGAACTACCGTGTTTCTGTATTTGGATAAATTTATTCAGAAGACAAAAAGACAAAATTAAAAAGAAACGAATTGCTGGACACGTCGGAGGAAGCAAAGACAGTGCCGTAGCGAAAGAGATTTTCCATATTTGTTAAATTTTTAGTGGATAAGTTTATCTTCAATTACAGAACAATTCTAATTATGTACCTTGGGGATTATTGTATTCCAGATGACTTTTGGTCATTTTTACCATGTAAACTAATCAACACCCAGTTCAGGATTTGTACTGATATTTTAAAAAATGCTTCAGTTCAGTAACCAGAATAAAACAATAATCGGATCCTTTTACCGACCTCCCAATTCAGATGATACAGTTGCTGATAGGTTCAAAGAAAACTTGAATTTGATTTCAAACACATACCCGACTCATACAACGATAATTGGTGGTGACTTTAATTAACTCTCGGTATGTTGGCGAAAATATATGTTTAAATCCACAGGTACGCATAAACCATCATCCGAAATTGGGGCCGGCCGCTGTGACCGAGCGGTTATAGGCGCTTCAGTCCGGACCCGCGTTGCTGCTACGGTCGCATGTTCGAATCCTGCCTCGGGCATGGTTATGTGTGATGTCCTTAGGTTAGTTAGATTTAATTATTTCTAAGTCTAGGGGACTGATGACCTCAGATGTTAAGTCCCATAGTGCTTAGAGCCATTTGAAACATTTGGACCGAAATTGGGCTAAACGCATTCTCTGAAAATTGTTTCGAGTTGTTAGTTCATAAGCCCACGTTGTGGAAACACACTTGATCTCTTAGTAACAAATAATCCTGAACTGATAATGAGAATCAAAACAGATACAGGGATTAGTGAGCACGGGGTTGTAGCACGATTGAATATTGTAACCCCAAATCCTCCAAAAGCAAACGAAAAATATACCTATTCAGAAAAGCATATAAAAATTCACTTGACACCTTCCTGAGAGACAATCTCCAGTCTTTCCAAATTATCAATGTAAATGTAGACCAGATGTGGCTTGAATTCAAAGAAGTAGTAGTGGTAGCAATTGAAAGATTTGTACCAAATAAATTAACGATCGACGGAGCTGATCCTTCCTGGTACACAAAACGGGTCAGAACACTGTTGCAGAAACAACGAAAAAACCGTGCCAAATTCAAACAGACCCAAAATCTCCAAGATTGGCGATCTTTCACAGAAGCTCGAAATTTAGCGCGGACTTCAGTGTGAGATGCTTATAACAGTTTCCACAACGAAAATTTGTCTCGAAAACTAGCAGAAAATCCATAGAGATTTTGGTCGTATATGAAGTATGTTAGCGGAGAGACACAATCAATGCCTTCTCTGCGCGACAGCAATGGAAATACTATCGACGACAGTGCTGCAAAGCAGAGTTGCTAAACACAGCCTTCTGAAATTCCTTCACCAAAGACAACGAAGTAAATATTTCAGAATTCGAATCAAGAGTAGCTGTCAACATAACGTAGAAGTAGATATCCTCGGAGTACTAAAGAAACTTAAATCACTTAACAAAAGCAAATCTTCCGATCCGGACTGTATACCAGATAGATTCCTTTCAGAGTATGCTGATACAACAGCTCCATACTTGACAATCATACACATCAACTCTCTCGACGAAAGGTCCGTACTCAAAGAATGGAAAGTTGCACAGGTCACACCAATATTCAAGAAAGGGAGTACGAGTAATCCACTACATTACAGGCCCATATAATTAACGTCGATATGCAGCTGGATTTTGCAGGATATATTGAGTTCGAACATTATGAATTACCTCGGAGACAACCGACTACTGACACACAATCAATACGGATATAGAAAACATCGTTCTTGTGAAACACAACCAGCTCTTATCTCGCATGAAGTGCTGAGTGCTAATGACAAGGGATTTCGAATTAATTCCGTACTTCTGGATTTCCGGAACTGTACCACACAGGCGGCTTGCAGTGAAATTGCTTGCTTATGGAATATCGTCTCAATTATGTGACTGGATTCGTGATTTGCTGTCAGAGAGCTCACAGTTCGTAGTATCTGATGGAAAGTCATCGAGTAAAACAGAAGTGATTTCTGGCGTTCCCCAATGTAGTATTATAGACCCTTTTCTGTTCCTAATCTATATATACGATTTGGGAGAAAATATGAGCAGCCGTCTTAGGTTGTTTGTAGATGACGCTGTCGTGTATCGACTAATAAAGTCATCAGAAGATCAAAACAAATTGCTAAACGATTTAGAAAAGATATCTGAATGGTGCGAAAATTGCCAGTTGACGCTAAATAACGAAAAGTGTGAGGTCATCCACATGAGTGCTAAAAGGTATTCGTTAAACTTCGGTTACACGATAAGTCAGTTAAATCTAAAGGCCCTAAGTTCAACTAATTACGAACAACTTAAATTGGAAGAAACACATAGAAAATTTTGTGAGGAAGGCTAATCGAAGACTGCATTTTATTGGCAGGACACTTAGAAAATGTAACAGATCTACTAGGGAGACTGCCTACGCTACGCTTGTCCGTCCTCAATCGGAATACTGCTGCGCGCTATGGGATCTTTACCAGATGGGATTGACGGAGTACATCGAAAAAGTTCAAAGAATGGCAGCATGTTTTGTATTATCGCGAAATAGGGGTGAGAGTGTCACTGAAATGATACAGGATTTGGGATGGACATCATTAAAACAAAGATTTTTTCGTTGTGTAGGAATCTCCTCACGAAATTCCAATCACCGACTTTCTCCTCTGAATGCGAAAATATTTTGTTGACGCCTACCTACATGGGGAAAAATGTTCACCATGATAAAATAAGGGAAATAAGAGCTCATACGGAAAGATATAGGTGTTCGTTTTTCCCGCGCGCTATACGAGATTGGGATGATAGAGAATTGAGAAGGTGGTTCGATGAACCCTCTGCCAGGCACTTAAATGTGATTTGCAGAGTATCCATGTAGAAGTAACCTCCGTGTATGACATTCAGCTAATCGGTATAGTATTGTAGCATCGAATCGCTTGAGGGTCCCTTTTCTGGCATGTCTCTCCAGGGAACGCCGTTTATTTCGAATTCTGAGGCAGTTTCAATTATTTGTGCGTTATTGCCTTCAGAAGTATCAACTATGTTTTAGTCGCATGTGAATTGTTTTGGTATTGTTATTTAGAAATTATTGTTGAATTTAATTCAGTTTTTTTAGCCTTTTCATAAGAGAGCACTGAAGAAAATAGTAATTTCCGAAACATAGCTCTAGCAGAATATGTAAACAAATCTGGGGTAAATATGGAATGAGCGCCATGTACCATCAAATGAGAAAGAACAAAAATGGTGATAATAAATGGCTATGTTCAGCAGTGAATTCATGCTAACTGTAAGCAGTGGGTTTCTGCTAAGTGGTGAAGTCTAACTGGATAAAAATGTCGACTACAATATTTCGAAAAAAAAGAACCCTTATAAATCAGTGAGAATCTTTTCCAATAAGTATGTAGACGTCGATATACACATTATGGACTGCATGTTGTACATATCATGTTTATTAATTTTACAGTTCCTTGTGATGTTTGGAATTACTTGAGAAATTTTACTGCCTTTAACTTGAAACATTCTGGCACACAGGGACGGAATGCCACTGATAACAATGAAGTCTATCAATCTTCATTGTATTGTAAATACACCACGATTCCGTACTGCAGCTGTAAACAAGAAGCCAAACGAGGCCACAATTCACACCCAACCATTGCTGAGAGCACGTGTTGATTAGCTGTTTTTGTCCGTGGTTAACCTGGAAACAATTTCAGCAATAGTGTTCACTATGACGAATACGTAATTTAAAAAAAGGAAATCAGAATGTATTTGGAACGTCGAAAGTGATACCCTCAAGTACCCTTTGAGAAGCTTGAGCATACAATTTTTATCTGTACGGCTGTACGTCGCAGAAGCGGGCTAAACGCTTCTTTTTGGAAAATCTGAGCGAGATGCCTCCGTTCTGAGACACAGGACTCGCATTCGTGAAGACAGCGTTCCAAATCCCCGTCATTCCATCGAGATTAAGCTCTCGCTGTTTTCCCTAACTCTCAGAAAGTAACTGCTGGCATGGTTCCTTTGTAAATGATACGGCCGATATCCTTCTTCAGCCTTTTCAGTCCGAGAGTGGACTAATAGGAGAGACAACCATGAGAAAGCGACTGAATAATCAACGAAAGGGTAAAATTCTACTAGTCCGAGCGTGGAATGGCAGAAATCTGAAAGTGGTACGGAAGTCAGAAAATCTAAAAAGAGAAATGATAAGTTTCACTCTAGATATGGTGGGGAACAGTAAAGTAAATCGGCAAGAAGATACGGATTTCTGGTCGGATGATTACAAGATAAAATCGACAACAACGGAAAATGGTGTAAGGGAATTAGGATGCATCATGAATTGGAAGTTAGTGCAGAAAATGTGTGCCCCGACCGGGACTCGAACCCGGGATCTCCCGCTTTCATGGCAGACGCTCTATCCATCTGAGCCACCGAGAACACAGAGGATAGCGCGACTGCAGGGATTTATCTCTGGCACGCCTCCCACGAAACCCACATTCTCAACGTATTGTCCCGCACTACATTCGTAGTGCCCCCGCCTATTATACTCATTACTCGCGGCGCGTTGCTGATTAGCGTAAGAGGTCGGGCACTGTGTGTGCATTCGCACAGAAGAAGAAGATGGTCAAGTGGCCGGTGAGCTGAAAGAACAGATACCATCTTTATATATATATATATATATATATATATATATATATATATATATATATATATATATATATATATATATATACTCCTGGAAATTGAAATAAGAACACCGTGAATTCATTGTCCCAGGAAGGGGAAACTTTATTGACACATTCCTGGGGTCAGATACATCACATGATTACACTGACAGAACCACAGGCACATAGACACAGGCAACAGAGCATGCACAATGTCGGCACTAGTACAGTGTATATCCACCTTTCGCAGCAATGCAGGCTGCTATTCTCCCATGGAGACGATCGTAGAGATGCCGGATGTAGTCCTGTGGAACGGCTTGCCATGCCATTTCCACCTGGCGCCTCAGTTGGACCAGCGTTCGTGCTGGACGTGCAGACCGCGTGAGACGACGCTTCATCCAGTCCCAAACATGCTCAATGGGGGACAGATCCGGAGATCTTGCTGGCCAGGGTAGTTGACTTACACCTTCTAGAGCACGTTGGGTGGCACGGGATACATGCGGACGTGCATTGTCCTGTTGGAACAGCAAGTTCCCTTGCCGGTCTAGGAATGGTAGAACGATGGGCTCGATGACGGTTTGGATGTACCGTGCACTATTCAGTGTCCCCTCGACGATCACCAGTGGTGTACGGCCAGTGTAGGAGATCGCTCCCCACACCATGATGCCGGGTGTTGGCCCTGTGTGCCTCGGTCGTATGCAGTCCTGATTGTGGCGCTCACCTGCACGGCGCCAAACACACATACGACCATCATTGGCACCAAGGCAGAAGCGACTCTCATCGCTGAAGACGACACGTCTCCATTCGTCCCTCCATTCACGCCTGTCGCGACACCACTGGAGGCGGGCTGCACGATGTTGGGGCGTGAGCAGAAGACGGCCTAACGGTGTGCGGGACCGTAGCCCAGCTTCATGGAGACGGTTGCGAATGGTGCTCGCCGATACCCCAAGAGCAACAGTGTCCCTAATTTGCTGGGAAGTGGCGGTGCGGTCCCCTACGGCACTGCGTAGGATCCTACGGTCTTGGCGTGCATCCGTGCGTCGCTGCGGTCCGGTCCCAGGTCGACGGGCACGTGCACCTTCCGCCGACCACTGGCGACAACATCGATGTACTGTGGAGACCTCACGCCCCACGTGTTGAGCAATTCGGCGGTACGTCCACCCGGCCTCCCGCATGCCCACTATACGCCCTCGCTCAAAGTCCGTCAACTGCACATACGGTTCACGTCCACGCTGTCGCGGCATGCTACCAGTGTTAAAGACTGCGATGGAGCTCCGCATGCCACGGCAAACTGGCTGACACTGACGGCGGCGGTGCACAAATACTGCGCAGCTAGCGCCATTCGACGGCCAACACCGCGGTTCCTGGTGTGCCCGCTGTGCCGTGCGTGTGATCATTGCTTGTACAGCCCTCTCGCAGTGTCCGGAGCAAGTATGGTGGGTCTGACACACCGGTGTCAATGTGTTCTTTTTTCCATTTCCGGGAGTATATATATATATATATATATATATATATATATATATATATATATATATATATATATATATATATCATTTTGCAAGTCGTTTTGATCATCTGATGACTTTACAAGACGGTAAATGACAGCATCATCTGCAAACAATTTAAGACAGCTACTCAGATTGTCTCGTATGTCGTTAATATAGATTAGGAACAACAGAGGGCCTATAACACTTCCTTGGGGAACGCCGGATATTACTTCTGTTTCACTCGATGACTTTCTCTCTACTACTACGAACTGTGACCTTTATGACAGGTGGCAGGAAATCAGGAATCCAGTCGCACAACTGAGGCGATACTCCATAGGCACGCAGTTCGGTTAGAAGACGCTTGTGAGGAACGGTGTCGAAAGCCTTCTGGAAATCTAAAAATATGGAATCAACTTGACATCCGCTGTCGATAGCACTTATTACTTCATGAGTATAAAGACCTAGTTGTGTTTCACAAGAACGATATTTTCTGAATCCGTACTGACTATGTATCAATAAATCGTTTTCTTCGAGGTACTTCATAATGTTCGAATACAGTATATGTTCCAAAACGGTACTGCAAATCGACGTTAGTGATATAGGCCTGTAATTCAGCGGATTACTCCTACTTCCCTTTTTGGGTTTTGGTGTGACTTGAGAAATTTTCCAGTCTTTAGGTACGGATCTTCCTGTGAGCAAGTGGTTGTATATAATTGCTAAATGTGGAGCTATTTTATCAGCATACTCTGAGAGGAACCTGACTGGTATACAATCTGGACCGGAGGCCTTGCCTTTATTGAGTGATTTTAGATGCTTTGTTACACCGCGGATATCTACTTCTTTGTTTCTCATCTTGGCAGTTGTTCTTGATTGGAATTCAGGAATATTTACTTCGTCTTCTTTGGTGAAGTAGTTTCGGAAAACCGTGTTTAACAACTCTGCTTTAGTGACACTGTCATCAGTGACTTCACCGTCGTTATCGCGCAGTGAAGGTATTGATTGCGTCTTGCCACTTGTGTGCTTTATGTATGACCAGAATCTCTTTGGGTTTTCTGCCGGATTTTGAGACAGAATTTCGTTGTGGAAATTATTAAAAGCATCTCGCGCTATATTTCGAACTTCTGTAAAACTTTGCCAATCTTGGGGATTTTGCGTTCTTTTAAATTTGGCGTGCTGTTTTCGCTGCTTCTGCAACAGCGATCTGACCCGTTTTGTGTACCATGGGGGATCAGTACAATCACTTATTAATTTATGTGGTATATATCTCTCAATTGCTGTCGATACTATCTCTTTGAAAACATTCCACAAATTTTCTATGCTTACATGGTCAGATCGGAAGGAATGAAGATTGTCTCTTAAAAAGGCGTTAAGAGCATTTTTATCAGCTTTTATAAATAGATATACTTTGCGTTTCTTTTTGACGGTTGTAGGTGATACGGTATTCAGCCTAGCAGAACTGCCTTGTGGTCGCTAATCCCTCTATTCGTCAGAATACTCACTATTTGTCCAGGATTATTTGTTGCTGAAAGGTCAAGTATGCTTTCGCAACCATTTACGCTTCCAGTGGGTTCATGAACTAATTGTTCAAAATAATTTTCTGGGAAAGCATTCAGTACAATTGTGGATGACGTTTTATGCCTGCCGCCGTCTTTAAACGTATAATTTTTCCAGCATATCGAGGATAAATTGAAGTAACCTCCGACTATAATTGTATGAGCGGGGTACTTATTTGAAACGAGACTCAAGTTTTCTTTGAACTGCTTAGCAACTATATTTTCTGAGTCGGGGGTCGCTAAACGATCCAATTAATAGTATAGTCCGATTGTCAGGTATAACTTCTACCCATACTATTTCACACGAACTATCTACTTCAATTTCGCTACAAGGCAAACTACCTCTGACAGCAATAAATGCTCCGCCACCGACTGTATTTAATCTATCCTTTCTGAACACTGTTAGATCGTTTGAAAAAATTTCGGCTAAACTTATTTCCGGCTTTAGCCGGCTCTCTGTACCTACAACTATTTGAGCTTCAGTGGTTTCTATTAGGGCTTGGAGCTCTGGTTCTTTCCCAACACAGGTACGACAATTTACAACTACAATACCAATCGTTCCTGCAACTACCTTACTGTGTTTTACCTGCCCACTTTTAGACGGACGCCCCATCTGTGGTCCGCTGAGACCCTCTAACCTAAAAAACCGCCCAGTCCTTTCTACACAGCCCCCGCTACCCGTGTAGCCGCCTCCTGTGTGTAGTGGACTCTTGACTTATTAAGCGGAACCCGGAAACCTATCATCCGATGGCGCAAGTCAAGGAATCTGCAGCCTACACGGTCACAGAACCGCCTGAGCCTCTGATTCAGACCCTCCACTCGGCTCTGCACCAAAGGACCACAGTCGGTTCTATCGACGATGCTGCAGATGGTGAGCTCCGCCTTAATCTCGGAAGTAAGACTGGCAATCTTTACCATTTCCGCTAGCCGCCCGAAACCAGACACAATCTGCTCCGATCCAAAGCGGCACACGTCATTGGTACCAACATGAGCCACCACCTGCAGTTGGCTGCACTCTGTACTCTTCATGGCATCCGGAAGCACCCTTTCCACATCCGGAATGACTCTCCCCGGGATGCACACGAAGTGCACACTGGCTTCCTTCCCCTCTTTACCAGCCATGTTCCAAAGGGGCCCCATTACGCGCCTAACGTTGGAGCTCCCAACGAATAGCATGAAAGATCGGTAATGAATAGCTCTAATTAAAAAGGGAATAAATCAGAGGAATAGTCTAACATGTACACCGAAGAAGCAATATCGGGCATGAAAGCTTGCCTCCAGAGTGATTACACTTCAAGGTGAAAGAATGTCAACTGTAAGATGTGAAGATGACATTGTCCTCCTCCAGTGAGAACAAGAATGAAACAAGGAACATGGTAAATGAAATGAAAGTCTAGTGAAAACCGGATATGAACAGAGAATAAACACAAGAAAGTCGAAAGGAATGAGGTGTATCACAAATTAAATTAATGAGAAACCTATCATCAAAATTGGGAACCATGAGGTAGACGAAGTTCAGCTTTTCCTCCGCCTTGGAAGTGAAATAACACGTGACGAGTGAAGTAAGGTCTTGAAAGGCAGACTGGCGCAGGCAAGGTTGGCATTCTGCGCCTAAAGAAGTCTACTAGTGCCAAATGTTGACCTTAATTCGGGAAAGACCTTTCAGAGAATATATGTAAAGCGTACTTCCTTGTATGGAAGTGAATCACAGACTGTGTAAAAGCCAAAAAGAATTGAATTGATACATTTGAAAAGAGACAATATACAGTGGTGTTGGAAATTAGGTGGACCGATAGGATAAGAAATGAGGTAGTTCTCCAAGGGATCGGCAAGGAAAGAAATATGTGGAAAACAGTGACATGAACAAGCGACAGAATGATGGAACATGTGTTAAGACCTCAGGGAATAATTTCTGTGGTACTCGAGGGAGCTGGAGAGGGTACATACTGTAGATGAAGACAGAGACTGGGAATAATTTATGTGGTACTCGAGAAATCTGGAGAGGGTACATACTGTAGATGAAGACAGAGACTGAAACATGTATCCAATAAATAATTGAGGATGTTGGGTGTACCTGTTACTCTGAGAGGGAGTACTAATACCAAAAAGAAGACTTAGATGCAGTTTACGTCTCTGCTGTTCGATGTACACATGGACCTCCCCCGGTAGCTGAGTGGTCAGCGCAACAGAATGTTAATCCGAAGGGGCCCGGCTGGGTCGGAGATTTTCTCCTCTCAGGGACTGGATGTTGTGTTGTCATCATCATCATCTCATCCCCATCGACGCACAAGTCGCCGAAGTGGCGTCAAATCGAAAGAACGGTATCCCCGACGGGAGGACCTAGTCACACGTCATTTACATTTTAATGTAGACATGGTATAAGCAATAAAGCATATAAAATAAATTTTGTAAAGATGGGTTAAAATTCAGGATGAAACGATATCAATAATAAAATTCTCAGATGACATTATTATCCTCAGCCGGCCGGGATGGCCGAGCGCGTCTAGGCGCTACAGTCTGAAACTGCGCGACCGCGACGGTCGCAGGTTCGAATCCTGCCTCGGGCATGGATGTGTGTGATGTCCTTAGGTTAGTTAGGTTTAATTAGTTGTAAGTTCTAGGCGACTGATGACCTCAGAAGTTAAGTCGCATAGTGCTCAGAGCCATTTGAACCATTTGTTCTCCTCAGTGAGAACGAGGAGGAATTACGGAACATACTGAATAGAGCGAACATTTCACTGAGAGCGGTGTACGGATTGAGAATAAACGAAAGAAAAATAAAGTTATGAGGAGCAGCAGAAATGAGACGATCGCTAAACTTTATATAAAAATTAGTGAACGTGAAATAGAAGGTGAAGGAAATCAGCTTCCTGGAAAGAAAATAACACATGACGAAGTAAGAAGGACACAAAAATTATGATAGAGGCCGGGCTGTGCCATTTCTAGGGTGGCAGGTGACACTGTCTGTGATACGCCAGGATGTATGGCAGTTCACCTACCACGGAGTGGCTGCAGTGCAGAGGTGGCAGGTGTATGGCAGCGGATGTCATGGAAACAATGCTGGTTGAGTTAGTCCTTTGTTCCACGACGAGTGCAGCATTTGAGACAAAGTTGGAAAGGCACTGGCTGGCCTCCATGACATAGGCTGCCAAGACTGGAGACGCGTGCTGGTGTCAGCCGTAGCCTGCCAAAAGGACTGTCCACTGTATGTTCCCTCAGGTGATCATGGCAGGTGGCAAAGTGCTGCTATCAGCACAATGGCACTGATGCTGACTTAGAAATGGCGCTATGTGGCGCACAGCGGAGAGACAGCGTGTGTCCTGAAGCAGCAGGTTTTCTCCCATTACTCACCATGACACGTATCGTGCCAAGAGGGATCCAACTGCGACCGCCAGCACGGATGATGTCGGTGGCATGGGTTTGCGCTGAGCATTGGTGGACAGCAACAGCATACGCCCAAAGGGGCCGATGTACAGCGACAGTGTTTGCCACTTGGGACATGGTAGCTGGGCAGTTAGGTGGCCGTGAATCGAACCCATGGTGCACCAGGAGGAAGGTGATCAGCAGATGGTAGCCGCCCAGAGGGTGGCGCGACGGTGTGAAGGCGATATTTCGGCTGCAGCCTGTAGTTATTAAAGTCAGAGTCTGAGGGTGTCACCTTATGGTACATGTCGGACGGTAGATGGGTGTAAACCCCCTCTCATGACTAGTGGCTCGATAACAGAGTGTCTCTCTGGGTTTTGGCAGTATATATACAAACCAGGCCGGCTAGTGTTTCTGAAATACCAGCAATTCCGGTCGTAAAGTCGTGACAGATCTGAAGCGCCAGGTGTAATCGTTGGGCAGTAACGATATCGTATGCCCTAGGTTTTTCCACCACGTCAGCGCCTACAGAATCCCTATCGGCGCTGTAATGTATAGCAGCACCTCCACTCAGAGGCGATGGACGGCATCTTCTGCATTTTCAGCTCACTGAATACTTGATCTTATCTTCTGAATGCAGGTCCTTGAGCCAGGACACATGTTTCCTGAGGCGAAATGCGATACCCTGCTGATGACTTCGTTTTGCTGATTCGGTGGCAGGAGCCGTTTGCTACACCAGGCCAAACCGTTTCGCAATACCCCTTTCCCCTTCAGGAAATCAAGTCCACCGGGTTGCCTTCTGTTTGCGCATCTGGAAAAAAGTATCACGACAATTTCCGTGGTTTTATATAAACTTACAATAATCTCCATTCCTCCTCACTCTGAGTTAGCTTGGACCACATTTTTCATTGCTCACATTTAAATCAATCTAATTTAAATCAAATCTAATGTAAACTCAGTCTTCTGCCAGTTCATGCACTGTGAACTCCAGTGGCTGGGTGATTTTCTGCCTAAAGCTGATACGGATTACACGAAATAGAATCAGTGTTACGAGAGTATCAGAAGCCGAGAGACATATTCTCTTGAGTTAATTGCGTTGTTCATTACGGTTTGCTGTAGTGTGTGTAACATCTGCTCCACATTAATGCCTCCTAATAATTTTTTCATGCCCGCATCTCGTGGTCGTGCGGTAGCGTTCTCGCTTCCCACGCCCGGGTTCCCGGGTTCGATTCCCGGCGGGGTCAGGGATTTTCTCTGCCTCGTGATAGCTGGGTGTTGTGTGGTGTCCTTAGGTTAGTTAGGTTTAAGTAGTTCTAAGTTCTAGGGGACTGATGACCATAGATGTTAAGTCCCATAGTGCTCAGAGCCATTTGAACCAATTTTTTCATGATATATTTCTTTAAAGTCAGTACCGCCATTAGACTGTTGTTTATTTGCAGTGTTACATTTACACTTGCGCGATCATGATTTCGGCTTCAAAGTGCCATTATCAAGTGTTTTTTGAAAGCATATTAGATAATAACAGTGAAATACATAACAAGTGATGTAACCGCATAAGAATCCATATTTATAATGCTTACGTACATGTGTTACACAGTGCCTGAGATGTCATACTCACGTATTTAAAATACACTGTTAGACACGTTGTCTAAGGGTCGATATTTCTGGTAAGGCCCACTACTTTGTTTCATCACTAAGTATACCATCGCCTCAAACGTCACTGGTTAATTTATTAATGAGTAGAATAAGTAATTTGCACTGTATTATATTAATTCTGAATGGAGGCAAAATTACACAACTTAGAGTGGGCCATGTGTTAATTTCATATAAAAGCTGTATATTTACCCACTAAAATGTACTTTAAGCAAGGTCAATGATTAGCTGGACTGTTATATTTATGGATGCAGCGAATATTATCGAGAGGTTTGTTACTGTTTATGTTTATGAGCAGGCAACTTTATTGTATACTAAGATAAACGGGTACTGCAAAGATGTAACAACTACCAAAGAAAATAAACTGCTGCTAACCTTTCCTATCCTACCGGACACTGAGTCCAAAGATTAAAAGAAAAAGTCACCTGCTTGTAACAGGAATTTCTTTGACCAAGACAATTTGAACTTAGCCAACTGTCATTCAGTCAAGATGGTATACTCAGTGATGAAACAAAGCAGTAGGCTTTACCAGAAATATCGACCCTTAGACAAAGTGTCTAACAGTGTATTTTAAATACGAGAGTATGCCATCTTAGGCGCTGTATAACACTTGTAAGTAAGCATTATAAATATGGATTCTTATACGGTTATATCACTAGTTATGTGTTTCTCTGTTATTGTCTTATATGCTTTCAGAAAACACTTGATAATGGTACTTTGAAGCCGAAATCATGATCGTGTAAGTGTAAATGTAACACTGCAAATAAACAACAGTTTAATGGCGGGTCTGACTTTAAAGAAAAATTAATGCGTCCTTTTTGCGTTTCTATCAGTTCTCCCAGTAAATGGAAAGGGCAGGTTCCTATGTGTGTTCAGGTAGGTGATGTAAGGGCGGGAAGAATCTTCGATGGTTCATTCGGAAAATACAAGGGCTGCTTCAAATTCACGATAGCGATCTCAGTGATAGTAGCTGGAAGGTGAAAATCTACTCAGTAACCCATTACCTGGTAGTTCTAGTCTCATCATCTCTCTCTGTCGACCTTGCTCTTAGCAGTTTACAGTAACCACTTTGGGTTTGAATATGGTATAGATCCAATGCATGCCGGCGTTTGGAAGTAAGAATGTGGTGCTACCATATCATGCGACCATCCTCTTGTTGCTGCTTTCGTTAAAAACAGCTGTACCTCACATGCCTTTGCATGGCCTGGACCTCTCTGACAACGAAGGCGTTTGTCCACTGATATTAATATTTAAGTTCACCTTTCGTTAAACATTTTGTCTTATTCTCTTACCTGCAGGTAATTGCCCAGAGCTTCCAGCTTTATCAGGTAGGGGTGGACTATATATCATTCATATCGTGTGTCAGTACTTGCCTGTGGAAACTGAACTAGTATTTGGAGCTGGGCTTGTAACGTCGCAGCTATTTGCACGGCTGCAGAGTTTTGCAGTATGTTTTATTCCGTTAGGTCAAGCTTTATTGGAAGCTGGCAATGAAGCCTCCAGCCCCGGCCATTGTGTAGTCGGCTGCTGGCGCGTGTGTGCAGATTGTGAGAACTGCTCTGTGTGGAGCGTACTAAGATCACTTATTCATCGCACCTAAGAAACTAAATAACTATGATAAATATGATCTGTTTGTTTTCAAATTTGGTATAGGAACTTTTATAATTTAGAAGAACAGTGTGTAAAATTTTCATGTGGATAACTTTACTAGCCCCCCCATGAACCATGGACCTTGCCGTTGGTGGGGAGGCTTGCGTGCCTCAGCGATACAGATGGCCGTACCGTAGGTGCAACCACAACGGAGGGGTATCTGTTGAGAGGCCAGACAAACATGTGGTTCCTGAAGAGGGGCAGCAGCCTTTTCAGTAGTTGCAGGGGCAACAGTCTGGATGATTGACTGATCTGGCCTTGTAACATTAACCAAAACGGCCTTGCTGTGCTGGTACTGCGAACGGCTGAAAGCAAGGGGAAACTACAGCCGTAGTTTTTCCCGAGGACATGCAGCTTTACTGTATGATTAAATGATGATGGCGTCCTCTTGGGTAAAATATTCCGGAGGTAAAATAGTCCCCCATTCGGATCTCCGGGCGGGGACTACTCAAGAGGATGTCGTTATCAGGAGAAAGAAAACTGGCGTTCTACGGATCGGAGCGTGGAATGTCAGATCCCTTAATCGGGCAGGTAGGGTAGAAAATTTAAAAAGGGAAATGGATAGGTTAAAGTTAGATATAGTGGGAATTAGTGAAGTTCGGTGGCAGGAGGAACAAGACTTATGGTCAGGCGATTACAGGGTTATAAATACAAAATCAAATAGGGGTAATGCAGGAGTAGGTTTCATAATGAATAAAAAAATAGGAGTGCGGGTTAGCTACTACAAACAGCGTAGTGAACGCATTATTGTGGCCAAGATAGACACAAAGCCCATGCCTACTACAGTAGTACAAGTTTATATGCCAACTAGCTCTGCAGATGATGAAGAAATTGATGAAATGTATGACGAGATAAAAGAAATTATTCAGGTAGTGAAGGGAGACGAAAATTTAATAGTCATGGGTGACTGGAATTCGTCAGTAGGAAAAGAGAGAGAAGGAAACATAGTAGGTGAATATGGATTGGGGGGAAGAAGTGAAAGAGGAAGCCGCCTTGTAGAATTTTGCACAGAGCATAACTTAATCATAGCTAACACTTGGTTCAGGAATCATAAAAGAAGGTTGTATACCTGGAAGAATCCTGGAGATGCTAAAAGGTATCAGATAGATTATATAATGGTAAGACAGAGATTTAGGAACCAGGTTTTAAATTGTAAGACATTTCCAGGGGCAGATGTGGATTCTGACCACAATCTATTGGTTATGAACTGCAGATTGAAACTGAAGAAACTGCAAAAAGGTGGGAATTTAAGGAGATGGGATCTGGATAAACTGAAAGAACCAGAGGTTGTAGAGAGTTTCAGGGAGAGCATAAGGGAACAATTGACAAGAATGGGGGAAAGAAATACAGTAGAAGAAGAATGGGTAGCTCTGAGGGATGAAGTAGTGAAGGCAGCAGAGGATCAAGTAGGTAAAAAGACGAGGGCTAATAGAAATCCTTGGGTAACAGAAGAAATATTGAATTTAATTGATGAAAGGAGAAAATATAAAAATGCAGTAAATGAAGCAGGCAAAAAGGAATACAAACGTCTCAAAAATGAGATCGACAGGAAGTGCAAAATGGCTAAGCAGGGATGGCTAGAGGACAAATGTAAGGATGTAGAGGCTTGTCTCACTAGGGGTAAGATAGATACTGCCTACAGGAAAATTAAAGAGACCTTTGGAGGCAAGAGAACCACTTGTATGAATATCAAGAGCTCAGATGGCAACCCAGTTCTAAGCAAAGAAGGGAAGGCAGAAAGGTGGAAGAAGTATATAGAGGGTTTATACAAGGGCGATGTACTTGAGGACAATATTATGGAAATGGAAGAGGATGTAGATGAAGATGAAATGGGAGATAAGATACTGCGTGAAGAGTTTGACAGAGCACTGAAAGACCTGAGTCGAAAAAAAGGCCCCGGGAGTAGACAACATTCTATTAGAACTACTGATGGCCTTGGGAGAGCCAGTCATGACAAAACTCTACCATCTGGTGAGCAAGATGTATGAGACAGGCGAAATACCCACAGACTTCAAGAAGAATATAATAATTCCAATCCCAAAGAAAGCAGGTGTTGACAGATGTGAAAATTTCGGAACTATCAGTTTAATAAGTCACAGCTGCAAAATACTAACGCGAATTCTTTACAGACGAATGGAGAAACTAGTAGAAGCAGACCTCGGGGAAGATCAGTTTGGATTCCGTAGAAATGTTGGAACACGTGAGGCAATACTAACCTTACGACTTATCTTAGAAGAAAGATTAAGAAAAGGCAAACCTACGTTTCTAGCATTTGTAGACTTAGAGAAAGCTTTTGACAACGTTAACTGGAATACTCTCTTTCAAATTCTGAAGGTGGCGGGGGTAAAATACAGGGAGCGAAAGGCTATTTACAATTTGTACAGAAACCAGATGGCAGTTATAAGAGTCGAGGGTCATAAAAGGGAAGCAGTGGTTGGGAAGGGAGTGAGACAGGGTTGTAGCCTCTCCCCGATGTTATTCAATCTGTATATTGAGCAAGCAGTAAAGGAAACAAAACAAAAATTCGGAGTAGGTATTAAAATTCATGGAGAAGAAGTAAAAACTTTGAGGTTCGCCGATGACATTGTAGTTCTGTCAGAGACAGCAAAGGACTTGGAAGAGCAGTTGAACGGAATGGACAGTGTCTTGAAAGGAGGATATAAGATGAACTTCAACAAAAGCAAAACGAGGATAATGGAATGTAGTCAAATTAAATCGGGTGATGCTGAGGGGATTAGATTAGGAAATGAGACACTTAAAGTAGTAAAGGAGTTTTGCTATTTAGGGAGTAAAATAACTGATGATGGTCGAAGTAGAGAGGATATCAAATGTAGACTGGCAATGGCAAGGAAAGCGTTTCTGAAGAAGAGAAATTTGTTAACATCGAGTATAGATTTAAGTGTCAGGAAGTCGTTTCTGAAAGTATTTGTATGGAGTTTAGCCATGTATGGAAGTGAAACATGGACGATAACCAGTTTGGACAAGAAGAGAATAGAAGCTTTCGAAATGTGGTGCTACAGAAGAATGCTGAAGATAAGGTGGGTAGATCACGTAACTAATGAGGAGGTATTGAATAGGATTGGGGAGAAGAGGAGTTTGTGGCACAACTTGACTAGAAGAAGGGATCGGTTGGTAGGACAGGTTTGAGGCATCAAGGGATCTCAAATTTAGCATTGGAGGGCAGCGTGGAGGGTAAAAATCGTAGAGGGAGACCAAGAGATGAATACACTAAGCAGATTCAGAAGGATGTAGGTTGCAGTAGGTACTGGGAGATGAAGAAGCTTGCACAGGATAGAGTAGCATGGAGAGCTGTATCAAACCAGTCTCAGGACTGAAGACCACAACAACAACAACAACTACTTTAATAGTTTTGGAAATATAAAAAACCTATTAAAAAGTACTTAACCGACGCTTAGTAAAGTAAATTCAGATAGGAATCACGACAGTTTAAGTTTCTTTGTTATTTGAAAACAATAACAGCACTCTCAGTGCGCACAAGTTATTTTTAAAGAATTTTAATTGTAAACTTTTGGTAATTTTGCTTTCGTAAGGAAAATAATGGTTTAAAGTTGTTTGGGTGGGAGTAGATGAGAATGAATGTGAGTGTGTATGTGGGGCCATACGTGAAATTTCAATTTGACAATATATTACACCATCCGTAACTAGCAAGTGTTACGTAACCACGATGTCCTGAAAACGGTGAATCCCCCTAACTGGTGGATGGCGTATGTCTAGGAGCGTTTGTTTTTGTAATAAGGCAGCCAGAAAGACAGTAGGAGGATACTTAGTTCTAAAGTAAATATCAAGCATAGTTTTCTTTTGATTTTCGTTTGGTTTGGTTTTGTGGAACATTTTGTGAAATTTTGCAATATGAAATGACGAAGATGCATCTGCGTATGGTGATTGGAGTAAAGCGGTTTGCACGAGAAATTGATCATGAAAGGTTAATCTGATTGGATGATCATTTTGATCAACCAATGAGAGAAAAGTCTTTTTCGTCTAATTGAATGAGTTATATGCCCTGTGAGCGACGGCATTGAGTCAGTCGTGGACTCGCTGTCGGACGAGAAGGTAATGTTAAATGTGTCCGAAAAAATTATCTGTAAGTTGAAGAAATGACGGTTAAATCGAGCTTGGTTTATATTGCCGTGCTGGCAGATTTAATTACGGACATTTCGGTGAAGTTTTGAAAGGTTTTGGAATGTCGACTAGAGAATAAACCGCGTGTGAAACTACAGGTCTTTGTGAATATTCTGCGTGGTGTGTTCCGTATGCATGTACAGAACATTTTGGCGAGCATCTTCTTTCGAAGAATCCACTGAAAAGGACCGAATGTGAACTCATTTTGTAACAGTATGTTCCCTGTGTGAGTCTCGTAATATTTAGGGATGGACTTAGCACATTTCTGGCTGTCTTAAGTGTGATATAAGCTGCACGAACTAGTAGTAGATGTACTACCAACGTAAATGTGGGCTTGGTGACACAGTAAATGAAAAGGACCGAAATAAAACATCAGTATCTACAAACAAACATTTTCAGTGAAGGTAGGAAGCACCCACTTTGCCCGTTATTAATAGAGATTTACAGATTTATCTTGTTACTTGAGTTAGGCGGACTTTTTAATCGTGAGTATGGACGGTGATATTCTTTAACGCTGCTTTTCTCATCGTCTACATAGTAACTACGGATGCAGAGCAACGGGTGGTGAATGGACGCTATACTGTGGTAGGTGGGCATTAAATAAATCGCAAAATAAGACCCGCGAACCCCGCCCACCGCAGGCTTTATCGGTGATAATTCCTACTGTTGCAGCATGATGAAATAACGAAAGCTCTGCCTATTCAATTTAAATTATTGTTCCAGTTCTGCTATTAGTTCCTCCTTGACCTTCTGTAGGGCAGTCAGGAATTGTTCCAGGGGTAATAGTGTAATACTCAGTTGCCCACGTACTACATGGTGTATGGTCTCCTGTACTGCTGCTACCCCTACCCTCGCATCTCGTATGCTATCAGCTAGTGAGGTTAGGAGACTTGCCACTGCCACTCTTGTATATAACAAATATAGCTGGGTCTGCAACACATTCAGATCTTGATTCACCATGCTCGTGGTAGTTTTATGGGACCCACCAGTTCTCTTGTTAGTTCGCACAACATTCGGGTCTTATTCGGCATGCCTTGTTTCAGTTTTGTTAGATGTGTGATATGGCACTCCGTTACAGCGTTGTTCCAGCCTTCTACTCTTCTTACTTGTCTAAGCATGTTATTTAATTGTCGGATATCATCAGTATCCATGGTCCCACAGACAATTTTCAGCAACTACCACCTGCATCCAAACATTCTCTCACGTGGCAACGTGTGTAGCACCTGATCTACTATTTTACGTAACAGCTCCCAAAGTAGTTCGTAGGACTGTCCTTGGTACTCTCCCTGCTACTCTCCTCATATTTTCTCCAACCTTCTTTGGCTCTGAGCACTATGGGACTTAACATCTGAGGTCATCAGTCCCATAGAATTTAGAACTACTTAAACCTAACTAAGGACATCACACACATCCATGCCCGAGGCAGGATTCGAGCCTGCCACCGTAGCGGTTGCGCGGTTCCAGACTGAAGCGCCTAGAACCGCTTGGCCACACCGGCCGGCTCTCCAGCCTTCTTTCTTCTCAGCCTTAAGTTCTGATTTGGCGAATGTCTGGAGAACAATACCCCACTTCCAGTTTTTGATTTTACAAATATCTACCACTTCCTCATTGAAGAAGTGCAACATTGCTAGAATTATGGGATGCACAAAGGTCGTCCTTGGTTGTAACGTTCTAGTTCTCTTAATTCGCCTTTCTTATTCAGTGTTAGGCGCTCTGTTCCATACGTTGCTTGTGTCCTAATAACTGAATTATAATGCCTAATCTTCGCTTGTATGGATATTGATTTCTTATTGTAGTAGTTTTGTGCTAATTTATATGCAAATACTAACTTTTTTATTCCTTTCTATTTGTTATATTATCCAGTCCATTGGCTTGGATCCACTCCCCCAGGTATTTGAATCTATCAACTCTTTTAATTTTTCCATACTTTGTTTTCATAAACTTTTCTGTATTATGTTTGATGAGGATTTTATCAATTGTGTGAATTTTATCGACTGGTTTTTTTCCGAGATATGTATGCATGTGGAGTGCCCTTTAAGCTTTGACTTCATATAATGTTACGTGACAGTTTTATGAAAAGTTCCACAAAAACACATGATGGTAGCATAAGACTGTTGAAACCAGTCATTTTGGAACAATATATGTGTCTACACTGCAATCATATTGTACAAAGTGTGTTCTTCATTTCATTTCCTAGCTGGTTGGTGAATCACTTCAAAGTCGAGTTCATGTAATTTCAGCTGCCACAGAGTCGGTCCGCTGAATGATTTTTTAAAACTAATAACCACTTTAACTCAGCACGTTTCTTTAATACTTTGAATTTCGTGCCACATCCCAGACTGTGTTCGCTTCTCATTGGGGCTCAGTTCGAAACTGGACTCCTCACTGAAGACAATTCTACTCTAGTCAGTAAGATTCCAGGCTGAAGACGTGCCTGGAGGCGCTCCAGACAGCGGAGGGATACCAAAATGACTGTTGGCCACCATATGCCATATGGTCTGACTGCCAGGAGTGATGGCCAGGGGCGCCATTTCTTTTCATAGCAGTACGCCCACGGCACCGTTACAGCACAGCGCGTACATCGACTACATTCTACGCCCCGTTTTGTTGCCCTTCATGGCAAGCCATCCTGGGCTTATATTTCAGCAAGATAATGTCCACCCACATACGGCGAGAGTTTCTACTGTTTGTCTACGTGCTCGCCAAATGCTTCTTTCGCCAGCAAGGTCATTGGATCTCTCCCCAGTTGACAACGTTTGGAGCATCATGAACAGGGCCCTCCAATCAGCTCAGAAATTTGACGATCTAATGCACTAACAGGACAGTATTTGGCACCATATCCCTCTGGACATCCAACAACTCTTCCAGTCAGTGCCAAGCCGAATAACTGTCCGCATAAGGGCGGGAGGTGGACCAATGCATTATTGCTTTCCTCAATTTTTGAAGCTCTTTCTCCAGAATAAATGATCCAATTTTTCTGAAACTGTGATCACTTGTTTATCTGCAGATATATGCGTATGTCACATCTACCAATTTCCGTCCCATTTGTGTATTTCCTTTGTGGTGTGTCTTTTTTTGTCTTAGAGTGTATTTGCACCTCTTCTTATTTTTGTATTCGCTATCACCTACAATATGCTTTCTGTGTGCTAACATAAATTTGTTTAAATCACCAGTTGTTCCATTCACCCATAATGTGGCACAGAGTGTAGTGTAGTGTATTGCGCAGAGAGTCTCGTGTAAAATACACTCCTGGAAATGGAAAAAAGAACACATTGACACCGGTGTGTCAGACCCACCATACTTGCTCCGGACACTGCGAGAGGGCTGTACAAGCAATGATCACACGCACGGCACAGCGGACACACCAGGAACCGCGGTGTTGGCCGTCGAATGGCGCTAGCTGGGCAGCATTTGTGCACCGCCGCCGTCAGTGTCAGCCAGTTTGCCGTGGCATACAGAGCTCCATCGCAGTCTTTAACACTGGTAGCATGCCGCGACAGCGTGGACGTGAACCGTATGTGCAGTTGACGGACTTTGAGCGAGGACGTATAGTGGGCATGCGGGAGGCCGGGTGGACGTGCGGCCAAATTGCTCAACACATTGGGCGTGAGGTCTCCTCAGTACATCGATGTTGCCGCCAGTGGTCGGCGGAAGGTGCACGTGCCCGTCGACCTGGGACCGGACCGCAGCGACGCACGGATGCACGCCAAGACCGTAGGATCCTACGCAGTGCCGTAGGGGACCGCACCGCCACTTCCCAGCAAATTAGGGACACTGTTGCTCCTGGGGTATCGGCGACGACCATTCGCAACCGTCTCCATGAAGCTGGGCTACGGTCCCGCACACCGTTAGGCCGTCTTCCGCTCACACCCCAACATCGTGCAGCCCGCCTCCAGTGGTGTCGCGACAGGCGTGAATGGATGGACGAATGGAGACGTGTCGTCTTCAGCGATGAGAGTCGCTTCTGCCTTGGTGCCAATGATGGTCGTATGCGTGTTTGGCGCCGTGCAGGTGAGCGCCACAATCAGGACTGCATACGACCGAGGCACACAGGGCCAACGCCCGGCATCATGGTGTGGGGAGCGATCTCCTACACTGGCCGTACACCACTGGTGATCGTCGAGGGGACACTGAATAGTGCACGGTACATCCAAACCGTCATCGAACCCATCGTTCTACCATTCCTAGACCGGCAAGGGAACTTGCTGTTCCAACAGGACAATGCACGTCCGCATGTATCCCGTGCCACCCAACGTGCTCTAGAGGGTGTAAGTCAACTACCCTGGCCAGCAAGAACGCTGGATCTGTCCCCCATGAGCTGCACGTCCAGCACGAACGCTGGTCCAACTGAGGCGCCAGGTGGAAATGGCATGGCAAGCCGTTCCACAGGACTGCATCCAGCATCTCTACGATCGTCTCCATGGGAGAATAGCAGCCTGCACTGCTGCGAAAGGTGGATATACGCTGTACTAGTGCCGACATTGTGCATGCTCTGTTGCCTGTGTCTATGTGCCTGTGGTTCTGTAAGTGTGATCATGTGATGTATCTGACCCCAGGAATGTGTCAATAAAGTTTCCCCTTCCTGGGACAATGAATTCACGGTGTTCTTATTTCAATTTCCAGGAGTGTATAAACAGTATCAGCAGTAGGGCACTAATGCTACAGGCAGAGAATGTGCTGACACAACGCTTTTTATCTGGTGTCATGTTACAGCTGAGACAATTGCAGGTGTCATATTTCGCTGACAGCAACAGCAGCACTTCCTTGTCTCCAAGGCCATTCCAGGAACCATGACAAGCCACTTGTCACCACTTGGCAAGATCAAGGAGGAGGAGGGGGAGGGTAGGGTAGGGTAGGGTAGGGGTATGGGAGGGAAGGGGTAGGGGTAGGGGTAGTGGTAGGGGTAGTGGGAGGGGAGGGGATCCTGCATTTGTGCAAATTTTGCATGATGCACCCTCCACCCCATGTACCACAACCCACACTCCCGCGATTCCACGTACCTCACACCCATACTCTGCAGCTGTGATTGCATTACTGACTTACACAAACATTCGTTTAAGGACAGATTCACCAGTCCTTACCTTGGTATCTTTGATTTGAAGCTACATATCATTCGCCTTGCAATAATTGAACATGAAGGTAGCATATTTCTCTATAAATAACTAAAAGCATATAACATATAAATAATGAAATTGGAATTCTTATTTCCTGAAAATGAGTTTTTCCACCTTAAATACTGTCCTATAAACTCTGAAAATGTAACTAAAAGCAAGACCACTTTCACAGCCTACTTTCTCCTTTCACCAGCAGATGGCTGCAAAGGAAAATCGATAGTTCTCTAAAAATAATTAAAAACCAACATTTACTTCAAAAATGTAAATAATGAATTAGATATTCCTATTTGTTGAAAGTGAGTTTTACTTAAATATCATTCAACTTAAATATCATTCAACAAACGCAGAAAACGCGAAATAATACTAAATGCCAGTTCCTCCTGTCACCAGCAGACAGCTACACTGTAAAATCACGACCATATTCGATCTTCGTAATAATCAAATAGTTGGCTCCAATAGCAATTAAAATACACAGTGGAGTCGTAAATTAACTATATCCTGCATCTAAGATGCTGAAAAGGTTCTAAAGTGTCTATAAGATACAGTAGCAGCGCGAAAAAGTAAAATGTCTACAGTATTAGTTGAGGTTTACACATAAAAAAATACTGTTTGGTGTCACAATATTGGAAAGAAACGTCTGCAGTGTAAAAGAAAGTGTAAATTGATTTGCACATATATACATATTTGTAAAATTAGTCCCAAAAATTCTGAAGTATTTGGCCCAGTGGTAGATTTCAAAAGTTGACATTTGAGAATGTAGGCCTAAAAATTAGATGTTGTAAAACTATTCTCACCAGGCTTATTACAACAAAAAATGGTTCAAATGGCTCTGAGCACTATGGGACTTAACTTCTGAGGTCATCAGTCCCCTAGAACTTAGAACTACTTAAACCTAACTAACCTAAGGACATCACACACATCCATGCCCGAGGCAGGATTCGAACCTGCGACCTTAGCGGTCGCGCGGTTCCAGACTGTAGTGCCTAGAACCGCTCGGCCACCCAGGCCGGCTTATTACAACAGAAAAATAGATATCAGCTAAGCAGGCTGGCCGTGCGGTTCTAGGCGCTACAGTCAGGAGCCGAGCGACCGCTACGGTCGCAGGTTCGAATCCTGCCTCGGACATGGAAGTGTGTGATGTCCTTAGGTTAGTTAGGTTTAATTAGTTCTAAGTTCTAGGCGACTGATGACCTCAGAAGTTAAGTCGCATAGTGCTCAGAGCCATTTGAACCAGCTAAGCAGGCAAATAGACACACTGAATGTAACTAATTAGGCACACCCTCAAATAAAATATTTCCGAGATAGCACAAAAAGTACATGTTTACTCCGCTAATTGAGGTTAATGACGCACAGAATATATATTCCAGTATTTCAAAAAGTTCTCAAGAAGCTTTTTGGAAGCGAGAAAGATAAACCATAGGGTTAATCACTGCAAACATTAGAAACGAGGCACTTCATTGGCTATTTACTCTTGTTATTACAAATCACTCAGACCATCCAAAATTAATGTAAATAGCAGCAGTCTTCAGTCAGAAGGCTCCCTAAAAGCTTTATAGACTGTGTATGTCCGATTTTATTGCTCAAAATATTCTAAAAATAATTACGTCAGCAGTGCTGTTCGCGTATATAAATTCGTGAAGTGAGTATTCAATCTGTGCAGCTGCGAAAATAAAAACCAGTAACCACAGCAAAAACGCACACAATACACAGTTGTATCACTAGGGGTGGAAGGAAATAGGAAGGTGTCCTTTATTACCAAAAATATTACTTGGACAACACAAGAACGTGTAAAGCTTCTTAACACCTGGCCAAAGACAGTACCAGTGAGAGTTGTGAGGTTTCCAAAGACAATGGCAGAATCTATATCTCAAAAAGAGCGACATACCATAACGTATTGCGAGACTCTCATACTTAGCAAGCACAAATCAAATATTTCCGCAGCTAAATTGTCTGTTTAACTCATTAAAATACATGTTTATCGTAATACCAACAACGTCGATAAGAAAATTCGATTGTGTATGCCTTGCAGGCACAAAGAGCTATCATAATACATCTAACTCAAGGCTTGCATTACTATAAAGGCTAAAAAAATGCCACAACACGTATTAAAGTGATGATGTTCTATATAACGGATAGATATGCAGATAAATTAATGGAAGACGACCGGAAATGATGTTTGAGATGCAGCCCATGATGCTGCCTCAGGTTTAACATACGTTTAATACCAATCCCTCAACCTCTTCGTTGATGTTAAGACTTCCAATAAGCAAAGCTCAAAGAAAATAGCTGCAAATTTTAGGAGGTATTCTATCTCAACACTGCAGTATGACAGTACGGTAGTGCCACTTTGCAGAGATATCGACGTCGTAATACACGGCAAAAAATGTGATTACAGCAACAATTGTGGTGCGGAATTACCAATAATTGCCGAAGTGACGGAATTACATTTTACAACAGAGTAGTTGATAAGTCATCAAGTAAGTACCTAAACAGTCTTGCACAGGAATCAAACACACGATCCATTCTGTAGTGGTCTCCAGCCAGGTAATACCATATTCAATAACGTGCGTGGTTACTCTAGAATCCACAGTAAACAATCAATCCAAACTGTCTTACCGTATAGTAAAACCCTAGGTGTCACTGTATTAGCGAAGCTGGTGGCTCCGTTAATGTAGATTTATAGTGTAGTTTCGTGGGATAGAATACGGGCGCTGAGTATAAATTAACGGCGTCATAGCGTATTCTGCAAAAAATGACAGCGAGTGATAACGTAATGGGATAATTTAATGGTAAATACCGTAATTTGTGCGGAAGAGCACCATTTAGCTACGGATAGACTGTACCGTCGATGGTGTTGTGCAGAACAACGCTTCCCCTGTTATAGTGCCGGCCGGAGTGGCCGAGCGGTTCTAGGCGCTACAGTCTGGAAGCGCGTGACCGCTACGGACGCAGGTTCGAATCCTGCCTCGGGCATGGATGTGTGTGTTGTCCTTAGGTTAGTTAGGTTTAAGTAGTTCTAAGTTCTAGGGGACTGATGACCTCAGAAGTTAAGTCCCACAGTGCTCAGAGCCATTTGAACCGTGTTCTAGTATTGCACTTCTGGCGTAGTCAGAGTAGCTTATTATAGCCGTATGCGGAGAGAATATAGTGGTTAATGATCTACCTGTACGCCAGTAGACACAGCAGATTTTCCGGCACAGCGCTAGTAGAACTGATGGAGTCACAGCATACAAGTTTAGGAGACACATGACCGGATTGGGTGCTCGGATATCGGATACAATAAGCTGAACTTGCTACAATTGAGTAGCAGTAAATTGTCATCTGTCGTCCAGTTCTCATGTGCTGTAAACGATCTGATTGGAGCAAGAAGGTGGGGCTGCAGCGGTGTTAGTGATCAACAACAAGCCGATTGTGCTGCCACAGTGCCCCCAAACAATGTCATCTACATATAACAGATCATAAAGCAAGCTACCAGCCTACGTCACAATAGTAGCATTTCCAGTGGCAATGTAAACACCGTTTGCTAATCTGAATTTCCAAATCGATAGCCATAGCTGGATTTCGCCATGCACTGTGTTTAAAGCTATATGTAAGCCTTGCCTGCACATTTTCAATAGTTTTTTTCTCTTTCCATTGCTGTTTATATTCTTCCGTTATGGCTACATTTACTTTTTTTAAATACTTGCGGGATAACATTGCTTTTTGGCACCAGCACTAGTTAGTCGATATCTTCATCTGATAGTATTGTGGAGAAAAATGCACTGGCTTGAGAGAAATATGCTTGCCCTACTTTACATTTCTGTGTAATACCTATGTTGTCTCTGTTGGAGGCATTGTTAAGAACCTCCACGTAATTTTGAGGTAGATAATGGAAACCGTATTTCCGACAAAGCATAATTTTTAAGCTTTTCTCTATCTTCAGCGTCGGGAAGGGTTATTTGTACGCCAGACAATTTTCCTTTATACTTATTACCACAGTAGACAGACAGCTGAACGTTGTTAAACACCACACAGCAGCTGTTCTGTAAGTTATTAGTAACTGGCACCACATGGACATGATTGGCATAGAGTACAGTGGAGCACATTGTAAATACTATCTGTTAGAATCTAATGTGCTTAAACAGTCTTATACAGGATCTAACACACGATGCATTCTGTAATTGTATATCGTAGCCTGCAGCCTGTTAATACCATGTTGCTTAACCAAAGAAGACGTGAAAGATTCTCACAGTCACGTGCCCGGCGTCGTAAAAGCTATAACGTGGTTACTAATAACTTTGTTTACTCCTGGACTTGTAGTTTGACATATAAAGCAATATGCTATATAGCACATATGGATCCAGCATGCAGCACAGAAGTACCGCTCTAAATACGGATCCGTCAGAACTACATTATATAATTTTACTGTACAACAGGAGGTCAGTCATATTAAGCAGTGTCTTCCAACTGTCATATTGCTATCCACAATCGCATTACGATTTTCGTGGCAGTCACGTCCCATGCTGAAGTTGTAAATGATGTTAGGTAGTCGCACATTTCCACTTTGTTAAAAATCTCGGCAAAATCTTTCGTTACGTCCAAATCCAAAAGGCAATACTCTTCTACATTAAACCACTGCAATATTCCAGGCAGCTCTTCCATTACACACCCATTTTAGCGTTGGCTGATCCCGCAGGATGCTTATATGTCCTAGAAATGATTACCATACCGTCCTTGCCGATTTTTCCCGGTATTCCTCATGCTGTCACATTGTCGTTTCCGCGTAGGAAAAAAAGGCAGTTTCGCTTTGACATCATGTTTCACTGTGACAAACTTGGAGAATTTACTTCTTAGATAACAGGTAAATGATCCGAACAACTCCTTCGTTAACATCACGTGCTGCTCTTTCTCTAATTGCTTCTGACAATACACTTCATCACAGAATTTAACAACCGTAATGTTATCACGTAACAGTTCTGTAAGGGGTGTAACACTTGCTGCTAAGAAGTAAGAAGCGTACCATGTCTGATGTAATTTACACCATCAATATGAGTAACAAGACAGTCTAATTTCACTTTTGTTTCATCTCATCTTTGCCCCCTACTTGTTCCCTCATTCTTCTTGTCTTACCTGGCAAATACTTTGCTCATTTGTTCAGTGAGCTGTTTAATCAGTTTACTAAACATACCTTAATTTTGATAATAATATTTTATACACTGAGACTGTTTTAACCACGCATAGCCCACGTCCTGTCACACAAACGATTTCTACATCATGTAGTGTACGAGTTAATCACCAAACCACAAAATTTTCATTCAAAGAACTGGTTTCTTTGTTCATCTCCCTGGACCAACAAAAAAACTGAAAATAATACCACCCACTGTGATTCTTATTCTGATGGGATGTTGCTAATCTGGGAAGCTGTTAATGAGCAAAGCCTTATACACATGGATCGTGATTACAGTGATGTGCATGCGATGTTACTCACAGAAGGTGCCATGATCAGTAGAGGTAACCAGAAAATGTAGTGTTGTGCTTTGTACCCTGCACAGCTGAAGAGCAAAGGGTTCTGTTTGACCATGTGAGTGGTGAGTAGGTGAGTATTTTCTGCTGAGCACACAGAGATGCTGCAAAGTGTGATGTATATAACAAATGTAACAGTTATGATTTGCACTGAAATGCCAAAGAAACTGGTATAGGGAGGCGTATTTAAATACAGAGATATGTAAACAAGCAGAATACGTCACTGCGATTAGCAGCACCTATATAAGACAACAAATGTCCGGTGCAGTTGTTGATCGGTTACTACTGCTACAATGGCAGATTATCAAGTGAGTATGAACGTGGTCTTACAGTCGGCGCACGAGCGATGGCACACACCATCTGAGAGGTAGCGATGAAGTGGGGATTTTCCCGTACGACCATTTCACGAGTGCAATGTAAACATCAGGAAAACCCTTAAGACAACAAATCTGCGATATCGCAGCTGCCGGAAAAAGATCCTGCAAGAACGGGACCAACGACAATTCAAGAGAATCGTTCAGTGTGACAGAAGTGCAACCCTGGGCTTTCGGAGCCGAAGGCCCAGTCGTGAACCCTTGATGACTGCACGGCAGAAAGCTCTAAGCGTCGCCTGCGGCCGTCAACACCGCATTGGACTGTTAATGACTGGAAACATGTTGTCTGGTCGGACGATTCTCGTTTCAAATTGTATAGAGCGGACGGACGTGTATGGGTATAGAGACAACCTCATGAACCCATGGACTCTGCATGTCATCAAGAAACTGTTCAAGCTGCTGGAGGCTCTGTAATGGGTGGAGCGTGTGAGTTGATGTGGGACCTCTGATACATCTAGATACGACTCTGAGAAGTGACATGTATATAAGCATGCAGAATGAGATTTTCATTCTGCAGCGGAGTGTGCGCTGATATGAAACTTCCTGGCGGGTTAAAACTGTGTGCCGGACCAAGACTCTAACTCGAGACCTTTGCCTTTCGCTAGCAAGTGCTCTACTAACTGAGCTACCCAAGCACGATTCACGACCCGTCCTCACAGCTCCAATTCCGCCAGTATGGTATGTATGCATCCTATCTGATCACCTGCACCCATTCATGTCCATTGTGCGTTCCGACGGACTTGGGCAATTCCAGCTGGAGAATGTGACACTCCAAACGTGCAGAATTACTACAGACTGGCTCCAGGACCATTCTTCTGAGTTTAAACACTTCCACTGGTCACCAAACGTCTCAGACGTGAACATTATTGGGCATATGTGGAATCCCTTGCAGTGTGCTGCTCAGAAGAGGTCTTCACCCCCTTGTTGTCTTACGGATATATGGACGGCCCTGCAGGATTCAAGGTGTCAGTTCCCTCCAGCTCTACTTCAGACATTAGTCGAATCCATAGCACGCCATGTTGCGGCATTTCTGCGTGCTCGCGGGGGCCCTACACGGTATTAGGCGTGTGTACCAGTTTCTTTGGCTCTTCAGTGTATATGATGTCATGTAACGTGTCTTCACAATGCTTCTTACGTCTTATGCAGTCTACACCATGGCGATGCGCTATTGACATCTGGGAGACATACTCTGTTGCTAACTGTGATTGAAGTCTCTCTAGTTTAATTGCTGCAGAGTCTAATTACAGAGATGGAGCTGATGAAATACCTTTAATTATAGGCCCTTGCTATTACTCCCCCTTTTTGGAAAGCTTTTGAGAAATAAGTGAGTAGTGAAACCTACTATCATATTTCAAACTATAGTTTATTTCTGGCTGACACTTTCATTCCGAATAATAGACCATCTACAATGAAAACCATCTTCGAATCTACTAATGATTTTTTAATAGAAATAAGTGAACAAAATATACCAAGGAAACTAATGTGCCATTTTATTATCATGACTGTGTGATTAACTTTAAATTTTGACCATTCCAAATTTTGGCCTGATGGTAATAAAACACGTTTATAATTGATTTTTCTGTCAGGTCTGACTCTTAATTTAATGAAGACATGCAGTACATAACTCTGTACGAATGAAGATGAGTCAAATCCTTGTCACCATCATAAACAGCATAATTTGTAAATCATCATCTATGGTAATACATTATATGAATTCAGTGCAATTTTCATGCATATGGCTAGTTGTTCCAGGTAAATACTCGAAAATAGTTGTGTAACTACGAAGAGGTCTTAATGGATACAGTCTAAGTGGAAAAACATAACCTTCGTTCCATAAATTAGATGTAGATGTAGAAATAGGCATCAGTTCTCAGGCAGTCTCATGCGTAAAATTTTCGTATCTAGATTTATAACTAATCTTGTATCGATTTAGTTGAAAACGTAGATGATCCCGCTTTCTCTTAGAACTATTTCTTGCTGTGGTGATGTATGTATGAAAATGGTAGTATATTTTCCATACTCTCTCTCCTCATTATCTTAACTGATGTTTTGTAGAGTTGTCAATAAAGTATCAATACCATGATGATGGAGAGGAATAAGATAGATAACCTAACATTTCACTTCTTCCTGCTAAAGGGTATAAACACACTAAGTACAACTACATTATTTACTACCCTTCTTGATGTTGCAATTTTAACGTCCAACTATGTACATCTCCCTCCATGATACAAATTCCGACTCATGCCTCAGATCATTGCTATTTCCGTTCTAAACTCTCATCAGTATTTAACCCATTGCTTCAGCCTGCAACATTATTGTAGATAAAGGTGAGACTGGGTATGTCTCACGAATATTAACTGCATATATCACCTATGCCGGAGGTAACCCCATTTCACTCATTGCTAAGGTGCTATTCCAATATTGGAGAACCTGCCAATACTGATGCGAGTTTAGAAGGGGAACAGGGATGGGCTGAGGCATGAGTTGGAATCTGTATCGGAGAGGGAGACGTACTTAGGCGATCAGAGCAGCTATGATAGTCGCAGTGTCAATGTAACATAACAGCTAGTGCTTCTCGCTAGCCGGATGACAAGGTACAACAGTGTGTTCAGTCAGAGGGCTGTTTGCCCCCTGTAGTAAAAAAAACTGAGTGAAGTATTCAATGATCAAATGAAATGGATGTCATGTGACGTCTGCCTGAACAAAATGCCAAGAATGACAATGGTACTGGTACAAACTTTAATTCATTGCTTTGGCCTATATCATTATCATAGACGAAGGTGAGACTCAGTACGTCTCAGGAACATCAACTGCATTGGCCGTAAGGAAAAGCCACTATACTGAGATTTTATGTGTGGCCCATGGCCATCATGCAAAACGACTTTCTCTCCATGTCTCGACATTTGGCACCATGTGGAAAATGGCAAAACTAGAGCTAAAAAGTCCTCGCTCAACACTAAAGATGTGACGTGGGTAGGGGAATGCAGCTAGTCTCTAGGGTTGGCAATGAAAACTACAGTTTAAGCAAGGAGGCCTATTAGCCAGACTATTAAACTGCTGGAGACACTGTGCTCTGCGTCACTCGCTCGTGCAAATGACTGGCGGGTGACTAGCAGAGTTCACTTAATCGTTTCGTCTCAACGTTTATATTGGCATGACAGTATGCTGCCAAGGTAAATAAGAGCTTGCTGTGACTTCCATTACCTTAGAGTCGGACTTGCAGGGTATGGGCTTGCTAAAAATTCCCTCGCTTCTGAAGGCATGGCATCAATGGACGCCAGACTGGAGACAATGCATTCCAGGGGTCGACCCTACAACTTGCTGCACACACACACACACACACACACACACACACACACACACATGTGCAGCTGATACACTAGTAAGTTCTACAGCCTGTGATACCACTTGATTAGATTAATTATTCATTCCGTAGACCCACAAAAGAGGAGATCCTCCTGAGTGTGGAAATTGTCAGATAAACACATTACAATAATGTAATTAGAAAAACTTAAGTTTCATTAATTTTAATGATCCTCAGACAATAAACAGTAAAATTATGTACATGAATTAAAATTAAACTTCTAATACTTATAGGTTTTGTACTTACATCTGCTTTCATTAATCGGCCATTGACACAGCAGCTCATTACTTGGCTATGACAACCAAGTATTCTCAAAAATTAAAGTAAATTATTCATTTCAATGATCCTCAGTTAAGAACAGTCAAATTATGTACAAGGTTTAACAGTAAACTTCCACTATTTACAGACTTAGGACTTACATGTGCTTTCCATACGTTCATCATTCACACAGTAGGTAGTTACTTGGCTGTTACAACCAAGTATTGTCAAAAATTAAAGTATAATAAATTTTCATTAAACTGGTCTACTGTACTTTTTGAGAAATTCATGGATGGAATAGAAGGAGTTGCCCACCAAAAATTCTTTTAAATTATGCTTAAATTGTACCTTGTCTTCCTGAATACTGGACTCCTTTCTGGGCAAGAGTAAGTGATTTTAAATCTTTATGTATACTGTTCTTCCTCCTAGTATTGATACTGTGCACTAAGCAGCAAAAGAGATGTATTATTTACGTCAAACTTCATTATGTAATAAATATACTGAGAAACAGTTGTTAGTATGCCCAATTCTTTGAACAGGTTTTTACATGATGTTCTTGGATTTACACTACACATTACTCTATTATACACTTCTGTACTGTAAAACATTTTTCTTGGTTTGTGGAGTTACCCCAAAATATGGTAACATATGACACAATAGAGTGAAAATAATCAAAATATGCCAGTTTTTTTATATTTATATCTGTGATGTCTGACATCATTTGCATTGCAAACACAGAATCCTTTAGGCACTTTAGCAGTTCATTAGTATGTCGCTCCCAACTGAATTTATTATCAAGTTGTAGTCCGAAGAATTTTACACTCTCAACTTCTCATACTTCCATGTCATCATGTTTTATACACACACAAGAAGGAAACCTCTTGGAAGTTCTCAACTGCATATAGTGGGTCTTTTCAAAGTTTAATGAGAGTGAACTGGCTAAGAACCACTTATTAATGTCAGTAAAAATTTGATTAGCTGCCCTTTCTGAATTTGTATTTGATTTCCTATTTATTGCAATGTTTGTATTATCTGCAAATAATACAAACTTGGCGTCTGGTAATGTAACAGATGACAGATCATTAATATACACAAGAAAAAGTAATGGACCTAGAATGGAACCTTGGGGAACACCACATGTAATTTCTTCCCAGTCAGATGATATATGATTGCTTATTGCTGAAGTGTTACGTAATGACACCCTTTGTTTTCTATTAGCAAGATATGACTGAACCACTTTGCAGCGCTGCCAGTGATGGTATAATATTTTAATTTACTTGCAAGAATGCTATGATCCACACAGTCAAAAGCCTTTGACAGGTCACAGAATATGCCAGTTGTTTCTAATTTGTTGTCTAATGAATTAAGGACATTTTCAGTGTAAGTGTAAATAGCCTTCTCAATATCAGTTAACAACTCTACTGTCTCTCAGTGTGATTACCTCTCGAGTTCATTTGAAATTCGAATGGTTTTCTTCATTTCTTACTCAATTACTCTATTTAATTGGCCAGTTGTCATCATTTTGTTCCGTTTAAACATGCTATGGACTATACCACGTAAAATCTTCTAGCTTTTTAGCTCTTTTCCTGTTCTATCTATTTCCTACCTGGCTAAATGCAGAAATTGCATCATTAGGGGAGACCTGGATGGAACAGGAGTAGGAACTTTATTCACAAACCTGAGTTTTTTGGAGGTTCTAGAGAAGCATGATCAGGACTGGGTAAAAATGCTGTGAGCCATGTGAACACAGAGTTCAGCGGATTGCTGCTGAGTGAAATGAAATCTCATGTGAAGGCCTGTTGCTACAATTGAGAAATGGGAATATGCTAGACATGTGCTACATCTGAATGATAGAGGGAAATATAGGGTAATTGACTTTCTTGCAGAAGTTGTACATGGGAGAGGGAAGGCACCATCAGACACAGCCAAATCCCAATGGTTGTTGGTGTCACAGGAGTATCTTTCTCACATAAGAGTGAGGAATCAGGCAACCTGTTGTGAAAGACGTTAAAACAACAGAAGAGCCTCATAAAATGCTTACGAATGCACAGAGAAGTAAAGTTAGCTTATTTCATAACAATGTTGGAAGACTGAGTAATAAGATAGATGAGCTTCTTGTCTGTTTGGAAAATTTACAGAGCTCTGAAAAGATAGATATCCTGTGCCTATCTATGCATCACAAAAGCACAGAGCTAGAGAGGTTAAATATAAAATATTGTACTCCATATCTTATTCATATATAACAAATATGGGAGAAGGAGGAGTTGTTACATATTTTAATACAGAACACAAGTTTAAGAACACATGTAGATTTTATACAGACCAACATGTTGAAATGTGTGCTTGTGAATTAATACTGAAAAAGTTCATTTTAAATGGTAATTATATATATATATATATATATATATATATATATATATATATATATATATATATCCACTAGGAAATTCTGAACTGTTTATGTGGTATATGGGTTCCTTGCTACACTATCTGTTAGAAAGCAACAAGCAGTTAATAGTCTGTTTATTTGCATCCTACAATTTGATCTCAGTAATAACGTTCCAACACAGGTGCTTAAAGACAATGTTTTCTTTGATGAAGCTCAAAGCAAGAAAATAAGTGTATATACAGTAACAAATGCTGTCTCTGATCATGATGCTGAGTTGGTTGGATAAATAAGATATTACCTTAAAAGGACACTAAATACCCATGTAAAAAATCCCTGGATCAGAAGAGGGATTAAAGTATCACACGAAAGGAAAAGGGAAATGTATCTGTTGGCAAGAACAAGTAAAGATACTGTAGTAGTTACACGATAAAAAACTATTAAAAATTACTGAGCAAAATTATTAAAAACTCAAGGAACATGCATATTACGTCAGAAATCAGTAATTCTGATGACAGACTTATGACTATTGGGAGTGTAGTGAAACTAAAGATAGGACAACAATCCACAGAATGGGGTAATATCACAACTGAATTAAATGGTAACGCTACAAATTATCAGTTACAGGTAGTGTATATGCTTAATAATCATTTCTTAAATGTAGTAGAAAATATAGGAACTAAGAGTTTAAGAGAAAATCCACAGTAGTATATTGAAGCACTGTTTTCTAAATATGTAATTCATCGCTAATTTAGGGCGTTCTTCCAGGGATAATGAAATGTGCCATTGTTAAACTCCTTTATAAGAAAGGTGAAAGGAGAGCTGTCGAAAACTACTGAACTGTTTCACTCTTGATGTCTTTTTCCAAAATTCCTGACCTTATGTATTTTAGAACAGTATCCCATCTGAGTATCCTCAGTAATTTGCAGATTGGATTTTAGATAATTGCTCAACTGAAAATTCCATTTATTCATTCACTCAAAAATTTTACGAACATTAAATAATAAAATAAATCAGTAGGTATTTTCTTGGGTTGTCTAAGACATCTGACTGTGTGAATTCTCTTAAATGAACTGAGCTTTTGTGGAATTGATCGTTTACCCAGTCAGTAGACAATGTCATTTTGAATCCAAACAATAATTTAACCAAAGTAAGCAGATGATATTCTTCTGACTAGAGAGAAATCACTTATGCAGTTCCACAAGGATTAACCTTTGGTGCACTATTGTGTCTCATACAATTATGTAAGCGACCTTCTGTCTAATGTACAAGAACCACAATTAGTTCTTTTTGTGGATGGACTAGTAGTCTAATAAATTTAAACATACATACAGTAACAGAAGAAATGGCAAATAATGTTCTTAAAATATTTATTGAGTGGTTTTCTGATCTCACTCTCAGTTAAAAAAAAAGAAACACCATATCCAATTTTGCACATTCAGTGGCATTGCACGATCGATAAACGTAACTAATGGGCAGGAAATAATTACTGGGGTGAAAATTTCAAAAATTTTAGGTGACCAGATTGATGAGAGTTTAAACTGGAAAAAACGTATTTTGAAATTCGTAAAACAAGTTAGTTCATCCATATTTGCACTTCAAGATGTTGAAAATGCTGGGGAGAGACAAATCAGTAAATTGACATATTCTGCCATTTTCTGCATATTTTCATTCAGGAATGTCTTACCCAATAAATTTCTGGGATAACTCGTATTTAAGAAAGAAAATCTTAATTTCTCAAGAATGTGGCATAAGAATAATGTGTGGTGCTCACCTATGATCACTTTGTGGTCATGTCATCTGTTTAAGGAGATTGGCATTCTATCTACTGCTTCACAGTATGTTTATTCTTTCATTAAGTTTGTTGTAAGGAATCCACTGCAGTTCATTACTCTACATTAAGATTGTTCTCAGCTCATACTGCTATCAAAAAAATTTTATATGTTACCTAGTGATAGAGAATGTCTGACAGATAGGAAATTTAAAACTGAAAAGTTTCTCCCTGACAACTCTTCTAAATCTGTAGAAGAATTTCTACTTTTGTAATATGTAAAAAAGATGATGGGTAGGCAAAATTAACTCACAACTGTTTTCTGTTTTAAAAAAATGATTATTGTAAATGGTCAGCAGATAGCAAAATTTACATATAAATGTGTAATGTGAATATTAAATAACTCGTTCCACACCATTAAGATTAATAGTACAAATGATGCATCATTTGCATTGAACATGAAACTGACTAACTAGCCACTTCATGATGGGATTACTTGGATTATTAGCTCCCAAAATGGAAAGGATGTGTCAACTTTCACACATTTGAATAACATAGCTAAATCAAGTTAAACTTCTACTGACTGTTTGTTGTCTGTGACCATCCCACTGGGCACAGTGTATCCATACAAATTTTTTTGACAGAAACGGTGATGGTTATAGGAAAACTCCTCTGGAATTAAGAGTTATTTGTGAGAGAAGGAAAGGAAGTGACAGTTAGGGAAACACAAGTGGCCCGAGATTTACTCTCTTCCATTCATGAATAATGCATGGGAAGAACGACTACTGTGTGTAAGTTTCTATATGTAGTTGAATTTCTGAGATTTTTCTATCATTGTCATTTAGTGCCATGTATGCCTATCTGATTGATGTTCTCACACAATCAAAATGAAAGCCTGTCCCCTACTTGTACACTTGTGATTGAGAACAGTGGGAGGATCCCACTTTGCTTTAATGGACAAGATACTATAAAAGTATTGCTGTTTGCTTGCTACAGTCTTGTATATGTATTGCATAAATGATTGTGAAGAGTGCTTGTGGAAGGTGATGATGTGTTTGTTTTGTTCTGAATCAGTCTGGAGTCAAAGAAAAGGAGTGTGTGAAACTCAGCGCCAGACATCTCATCTTGAATAACCAGACACAAGATTCACCGTTAATGTGTCGCATGCCTTCAATGAATGATACAATACAGAAAAGCACAGTATGTAACCTACGTCACTGACAAAAGGGCTGACCATCATGAGCCATCACATTGTTCATTTTCGTTAATTGATTAGCGATATTTTTGGTAATCGAAGCAATAGTACAGTAGAAGTAGTTACACTACATTTATTTGGTTTTCGTCTTCTTTTATTTTGAGAGATGAAATTTTAATGAATCATTGAATATTATACTTTTAAAGTATCTGATCAATTTTTTAACTCATGTGGGCCATCTGTGTACCACTGTGCTTGTGATTTTGCTACCTTTTTGGCTGTCTGCCACTTTTGATGTTCCCTGTGAACTTCAGTGGCAGGTTCCTTCTTAGTACCTAGAGATTTTCTGTTAGCCGAGTATTTCTCCATTTTCCTACTGAACTCTCATTCCTTTGATTATTTCCTAGTCACGTCGTGGTTAACTGCTGTAAGGGATGTTATGAAGGGTCTGGTTTCAATAGCTATATGGTAGTCGCACCTGTTAGCTATTAACTTTTGCCTAATATGAAACTCTGTGAGGTCTCTCTATTAGCTTGATCCGAAGGGATCCAGTGGTTTTCCGTTTTTGGCTGCTTTGAAAATACTTATAGAACGGCTTGTGGCGTGCAGGTAGTCATAGAAAGCTGTAAGTAGTTGTCTTCTTCTGATAGCATCAGTGAGGTTTGTTCCATCGTCTCCCATCTAACAGGATCCTTAGTCCCACCATCTCCTGCAGGAATTTACTTTCTTGTAGTTGGAGGGTTCTTATTGAGGGCATCTTGCTTGGGACAGGCATTGTGCTCCATAAAGGACTAACAGTCTGAAAACTGTGTTAAGTGCCTTAGTTTGATATTCATCGATAGATACTTCGAGGTACATATTTTTCTGACTGCAAGCATAGTATGCCCTATCTGGTTGGATTTTTCTTTGTTCGACAGCTACAGTTTCAGTAAGATCCATTATCCACGATTCTTTACGGTTTTGGCTCTATTGGTGTATTGGTAATTTGTGTTTTTCTTTAATTATTTAACCAGAATATAGTAGTGTTTAAATTTATAAATTACGTAATTTAGAATTTTAGGCCAAGTTTCTGTTTCCGGATGGTAGTTTTAAAAAGGTAGATATGTGGCTTATGTGAAAACTAACCATATAGCCACTGCTCGCGCTTAATACGTAAATGTCGGAGCTCAAAGATTTTCGTAATCATATTCAGGAGTAAATTCATCTGTTACCGAAAAATGTGAGGGAGCTTCGTAACATATCATTTTAAAGCTGCACTCGTTCACAATAGCGAACGCCAGCACCGATTTTTTGTCTTCCGTGGTCGGGAACGATTAAGCAGATCGGAGATAATGGGTCAGTCCTCCCTTAATCTGACAACTGTGGCGGTCTGAGCTGATCCTGCAACTGTTTTCAAAGGCTAGAGATTTCCACAAGATTGACGGTGTTTCCTGATTCCCTTTCGTAGAATAAACTTCTGAGCCAACGCTTTACAGCAAGTACTATGAACATTAGCAGGAAAACGCCAACTAAAGTGCCTATATTTTCTTTACATAATCTCGAGGGTGACTGGTCGAGACTGGGTGTTGTGTGATGTCCTTAGGTTAGTTAGGTTTAAGTAGTTCTAAGTTCTAGAGGACTGATGACCATAGATGTTAAGTCCCATAGTGCTCAGAGCCATTTGAACCATTTTTGACTGGTCGAAAAGTCCGCAGGAAAATTTTGTGGAGTGTTTTGGGAAATTCGGGAGGAGCAGGAGTCAGACTGCAGCTCTCGTGGGCAGCATGAGACCAGTTTCTTGCTCTGTGGAAGAGGGGGAGGGGGGAGGGTAGCGTTTCGGAGTGTATTTTGGAAGCCGGTAGTCACTGTGCAGTGAAGTCGTTCTCCCCATGTGGAAAGTTTCGGAAGCGTTCATGAATGCATTCCTGTGCAACATTGTAGGTACTGACTTACTCGTTTTCCTTTTTCCAAGAGGGATGTTGCTGCCTAGTGGACGTACATGGCCTCAGTCGGAAGAGGGTGAATAGCAGAGTGTGGACGCATAACTACCTGGAAGTGTTATGTAATGAAACAAACAGGCTTGGCGAAGATTATTATAAGATAATAAATTCCCTTTTGTTCCAATGGAAATCTGAAGTTTGGCGTTCTTACGGAGATATGGCTTAGCCACAGCTTGGGGGCTCGTTTCCGGAATGAAACGATCCTCCAGGCTAGGGCGAAGCCATGTCTTCGCAGTATCCTGTTATTACGAGTGCTAGTTCGGCAAGGTGTGTGGAAGAAGTTCTGTGAGGTTTGGAAGGGAGGAGAAGAGGAATTAGTGGAAGCTGTGAGGTCGGGTCGAGAGCTTGGATAGCTCAGTTGGTAGAGCATTTGACCACGAAAAGTAAAGGTCCGAGATTCAAGTCCTGGTTCGGCACACAGCTTTAATCTCCCAGGAAGTTTGATTGTGTGCCGTCAGAACGAGTAGCAAGCAGAGCACTCGTCTCTGGTGGCGAAAGGCAGGTCTCAGGAACGGTGAGCTGCTGGAAAGCAATGACATATAGAGTGGCTGGGGGTGATCGTTGATGCGTGGAGCCACTGTAACACACTGCTCCGAATAAGGGTGAACTATTGGGAAATAAAATGTTCTCAAATCCATCAGTGTTTGCACTCACATCCTACAAAGCGAACAACTTTTCCCATCTGTTTCGAAATCACCTGTGGTGAGTATATTAGGAGAATTTCTCCCTCACACTTCGTTAAAGATAACTTAACGGATCTCAGTCCACATTGTTGCCAACAATATGATGGCGTCTTGCTGGCCACGTCTTCGCCCAAAGGATCTGTGCCAGAGAGAAACACCTTACTTAGAATGACTGTGTATTGACTGTAGTGCAGTAAATTAATGTAGGTGCTCCAAAAATACCTTTCCTAGGATATCTATGGAGCAATTCGTTGCGTAATTTATCTCGCACACCGCATGGTGCTAAGAGTTATTGGACTCAGACCGTGGCCACAAGTAGGTCTTCACCTCACGCTGCTGAAGCTGCGAGACGACAGATAAGGAGGAACTTTCCAACATCTCCTCCTTTTGCCAGTGTTCTTAAATTGCACTGTTCATGAATGGAACACGAATGGGAGGCAATGGTGGTGGTACTCGAAGTATCGTCCATAACACGCTGTAAGGTGGCTTGTAGGGTATAGATGTGATATAGATCTAGGTTTCAGTACAAGCTAGCTTGGTGATACTTCTTTCACCACCAGATTTTGAACACAGTACTTCTAGATCAAGTGCCACCGCAGTAGTAACCATAAGCAACATTGAGTATGCATGGTGACTTCAATGCAGTAGGCCTACAGTATTAATGTACAATGGATACTGCATTAGACACTTCTGTCTCCTCTGTGTTTTGGAACTTTTTTGGTTTGGTATTATGATAATTTTAGAGTTTATAATGGTACTTATTTTTCGTTTCATACTTGATATTACTGGTTTTCATGTATGTATATTTCCTATTGAAACACATTTTCCGTTTATTGTAAGTCTAGTAGTCTGAGAAAGGTCAAACAGAAAATAAATCACGCATTTTTTGGATTAACTACTAGGTATTAAGGGAACATCCTCCTGGAGAAAGCTGTTGTAAAATCTCAGGAACGAAGGAGGAGGAATGGAAGTTTAATCGCTTACTTCTCTGTGATGATGATGTTTTTAAAGATGTCTCTTAAGCTTGGATTGGATGGGAATGGAACAATAAGCAGGCTGTGGTCTATTATTCAAAGAAATCATCCAAGCACTTGTCTGAAGTAAAATATGGAAAACATAGAAACTCTAATAGCCACAAGTTTCTACCCACAACCTTACTTTTGTACAATTTTATTTCTTTTGTACTATATGTTTAAAAACGAAGAAAGAAAAATACAAGATCAATTTTATAAAAATATTTTATTACAATAACAGTGAAATATAAATAATATAAATTACAGAATCATGAAACTTATCACATTAGTGATTATGAGCGATGAAGTGAACAATATTACAAATGAAAAATGAATTTGTGACACTTTCATACTCAACTGCCTGAAATCTGCAACAACAGCTAAAGGCTGAAAATGATTGGTATGTACAGTGCAGTGTGTCTGACTATTATATACAATGTATATGTTACACACATTATACATATATATATATATATATATATATATCATGTAGTATGCTTAAGACCATGGACAGCAGTCAGTGACATGTTATATCACATCAAGTATACCTCACTTTAAGACCCCTCTTAGGTAAGTCACAATGAGGTAGTAGATCAGGAACCTAATACCATAAAATACTTCTGTATGGTGATTTGTAACTGTCACCTTTATACCCCTTTCTTTCTTACATCTGGTATTGAATGGTTCAAAATGAAGGAACTTTCAGTAAAAGAGAGAAAGAGAATATGAATAAAATTATCATAGGAAGGAACATTTATAGTAAAGTATACATCACTTTGATCTTGGTGCGTTGCTTTAAACTCTTCTTGGATAATTTACTCAGGTTACCGGATTTTTGTACATTAGCGCGAAAGCTACATCTTAAAATATGGATGATCTTTCTCATTCTGTTCAACATTTAAATAAATTAAATTACATTAGGCTGTACAGTGCTCCTGGCACATTTAGAACGACCGTGATTTTGTCACTGGCAAAATTTCTGTTAAATTCTCTGCGATACATTCTCACCTGACCATGTGTAGACTTATTGTTTACAGATGTTTTACGTGCCATGTTACCACACTGGTGAGAGGGAAAAGTGACAACTGCACCACTTTTGTTGTGCTCTGTTGCTTTTGTCCAAGGCACCAAACCAATATTCGTATGATAACTAATACTGTTTTTTTCATTTTAAGGTGCATCTGAAAATGGCATATAAAGAATTGGGACCACTTTTCCTGCTATGTTGTGGATCATTGTCAAAGAGTGCATAGCATGTAATGAAAGAGCATTTTATAAAAGTGTATTCTCTGAACTGCACAGTAGGAGGTGTGTGAAAAAAGGCCAGTGATCTTTTATATTTGAAAACAAATCTGTTGGAGTCTGAACTACATTTCCGTTCTGTAGAATATAGTGCCAACAGAGCAGAGGTTCCACTCTCTGCTCTGAAACTGATGGGAGCGTTTTGCGTAAAGTCCGTTACATCTATTTTTAATGTATCATAGTTTTTCTCATGACACTTGAGGAATCCAATCCGGATAGTTGTTGGATATTGCGGAGCTCCAACAAGAATGTTACCGGTACGTTTGTTTGTGATAGGCAGTTTGTGTGTGTATGTGGCAAATAACTGACAAGAAACCACAATTTATGATGTCACCCTGTACACACACACACACACATGCACACAGACATAAGCAATGTTACTGCGAGGCTATGAGCGACTGCCTCGAATTTTGAATCTTCGGTTCCTTCCCAACTGCTTGGGTCATTTCTTCTCCTCATCCTCTGAAGGCCGTGCCGAAGTTTTCTTCATGGCCTTCTCTTCCTTAAGAGCTGGAGAGATGTTGAAGACAGCGAGTGCTTTGACGATCTCCTTTCCGAGGTCTTTCTCGGTGCGGAAGGCACGCAGCACGGCAGACGTGATCCCCAGCGCGACGGCGAGGAAGACCGTGACGACGACGGCCAAGTTGAGGGTCGGGCTAGGCTTCATCTGGAACGGCTGTTGTGCGGCCGGCACGTCCTGCCACGGTGCCCATGTGTTGTTGTAGAAGGCGGGGTTCGCCCGCGGGTCCACTGGAACGTTGTTTGGAGGCACCATCGTCAACCTGTACTGCTGCACTGCCTCCTGGAAGCGTCAAACAACCACTTGTAACAATGCACAGCGTCTTACACGTCTTCAGATTAAAATGACGGCTGCTGCTACTGTTACCTGCTAGAAGGGAATCATCTCACACTTCCAAATTTATTACCTACAACAACATACTCGCACCATCATCTACATCTAAACTCTGCAAACCGAGGGGAAGTGCATGGCAGATGGTACTTCTAACTGTACCACATTATTCTAAAATTTCTTCTTCCTGTCATCGCGGCTGATACAGCAATCAGTATAAGCTTCGACATAAAAATACAGTCTTGGTTGCGGAGGTTTTTTAAAATTTGGATGACAAGTTTCGCCTTTGGTAGGCGTGTTCAGGTTGTAGAAAATGGTCACGGCGCACGCCGTCCGTAAAATGAGTACACTACGCGCGTATGTCGGCAAAATGCAATTGGGATATGCAAAAGTTGAAAATCCCTAATGCCTGTCAAGTGGGTTCCTTACTCGTTGCCAAGCGTAAAGGACGCCTCACAAGTTAGGAACAGATGCGTAGAAGAGCTTTGTAGGGCGGAAGCACAACATGTATCAGCGACCCCGCTGACAAACGTAAAACATGCTGTGCTCCCCCTCCATGAAACTCTTCTATGCATCCGTTCCTCACTTGTGTGGCGTCCGTAGAAGTTTGGGAATTTCCGAACACCCCGTATAGATCGGAATGTGGAGTAAATTTTAACGGTACTATCAGGTCTTAAATTGAGCACCAGCTCGGAAACAGCGATATGTTCCGAAAGAAATTTGTGCTGGACTGGGATTCGAACCCGGGTCTCCTCCTTACCAGGATGGTGCGCTGACCACTGTACCATCTGCACATTGTGACCATCGCAACTGTACATTTCCCATGAGACTCAAATTCTCAACTTATCCACACATTACTAATGTAGTGCTCCTTGCCCATTATCCTCATTAGATGTTCGAAAGAATAGTCACGACATATATAATTAAGGTGAGGAAGACCAACTGATCACTTCAGTGCGGATGTACACCACGCTCGAACTCTTACAGGAATAGGGGAAACGTCACGGGTAATGACGATAGTGTGCAAGGGGCACTAAAATAATAGTGTGTGGGTAATTTGAGAAATTGGGTCTGCTGGGAGGCGTGCTAGGTTAGTCCGTGCAGTTGCAATGTTCCCTGTCTCTGGATGTCATAGTGGTCAGTGTGTCTGCCTAGTGAGCCGGAGCCTTGGGTTCGAATCCCAGCCTAGCACAAATTTTCAACTTCCATAATAGATTTAAATCATTGCCCACTTGCAGATGATATCATTAGTTCCTTTGTGTCTCGATTGATTCGTAAGGACTCCGGGATCAGAAATAACAGACCCCATACATACAAAGTTATACCATTTTCTTACGAAATAACATACCAAGTAATACCATAGAGTTCATGCATTTCCGCAAGAGGCAGCACATCTGCCATGGTTCCAAACTATACTACTGGCCATTAAAATTGCTACACCACGACGATAACGTGCTACAGACGCAAAATTTAACCGACTGGAAGAAGATGCTCTGATATGCAAATGATTAGCTTGTCAGAGCATTCACACAAGGTTGGTGCCGGTGGCGACAACTGCAACGTGCAAACATGAGGAAAGTTTCCAACCGATTTTTCATACACAAACAGCAGTTGACCGGCGTTGCCTGGTGAAACGTTGTTGTGATGCCTCGTGTAAGGAGGAGAAATGCGTACCATCACGTTTCCGACTTTGATAAAGGTCGGATTGTAGCCTATCGCGATTGCGGTTTACCGTATCGCGACATTGCTGCTCGCGTTGGTCGAGATCCAATGACTGGTAGCAGAATATGGAATCGGTGGGTTCAGAAGGGTAGAACGCCGTGCTGGATCCCAACGGCCTCGTATCACTATCAGTCGAGATGACAGACATCTTATCCGCATGGCTGTAACGGATCGCGCAACCACGTCTCGATCCCTGAGTCAACAGATGGGGACGTTTGCAAGACAACAACCATCTGCACGAACAGTTCGACGACGTTTGCAGCAGCATGGACTATCAGCTCGGACACCATGGCTGCGGTTACCCTTGACAGTGCATCACAGACAGGAGCACCTGCAATGGCGTACTCAAAGACGAACCCGGGCGCACGAATGGCAAAAAGTCATTTTTTCGGATGAATGCAGGTTCTGTTTACAGCATCATGATGGTCGCATCCGTGTCTGGCAACATCGCGGTGAACGCACGTTGGAAGCGTGTATTCGTCATCGCCATACTGGCGTATCACCCGGCGTGATGGTATGGGATGCCACTGGTTACACGTCTCGGTCACCTCTGCTCGCATTGACGGCACTTTGAACAGTGGACGTTACATTTGAGATGTGTTACGACCCGTGGCTCTACCCTTCATTCTATCCCTGCGAAACCCTACATTTCAGCAGGATAATGCACGACCGCATGTTGTAGGTCCTGTACGGGCCTTTCTGGATACAGAAAATGTTCGACTGCTGTCCTGGCCAGCACATTCTCCAGATGTCTCACCAATTGAAAACGTCTGGCCAATGGTGGCCGAGCAACTGGCTCGTCACAATACGCCAGTCACTACTCTTGATGAACCGTGGTATCGTGTTGAAGCTGCATGGTCAGCTGTACCTGTACACGCCATCCAAGCTCCGTTTGGCTCAATGCCCAGGTGTATCAAGGCCGTTATTACTGCCAGAGGTGGTTGTTCTGGGTACTGATTTCTCAGGATCTATGCACCCAAATTGCGTGAAAATGTAATCACATCAGTTCTAGTATAATATATTTGTCCAAAGAATACCGGTTTATCATCTGAATTTCTTCTTGGTGTAGCGGTTTTAATGGCCAGTAGAGTAGTTTGCGAGAAAGAGGCGTTACCACATGCGTGGGTTATCACTGCTAACTTTCTTTCTGGTAAGTCTAATACTGGAGTCTAGCAACGGCCCCAGTGACGCTTTGCTCGCACGCACCTGCAGACTGCGCAGGAGGAGCGGCTGGGAGGCGGCGAGGTTGACGGTCTCGCAGGGGTCCTCGCGCAGGTTGAAGAGGCAGGGAGCCTCCATGGGGCGGCACTGCGTGGCCTCGCTGGCGTTGTCTGCGCGCCGCGGCGGGCAGCGCACTTCGGCCTCGTGGCGCAGTCTGGCCACCGTCTCCTCCGAGAGCAGCTGCGTCGACAGATGCTCCTCCACACCGCCTGCACACAGGTGAGGACAGGGCGTCAGCAGGCGTCGCCAGCTCCGCATCTCGCAGGCAAACCCACAACTTCCGAAATACACTCCTGGTGCCCATAAATCGGGATAAGAGCACAAAACACTGCAATACCATCATCCTACGTGTTCTATGTAGCTCTGAGTGCATTATGTCGGATCTAAGTGAATTAGAATGTGGACAAATTGTTGTTGCTCGTATGGTGGGTCCTTCTGTAGCCAAGGTAGTCAATCTGTTTGGTGTTTGCAGAGCCACGATTACCAAGATAATACCAGACACACGGAGAAAGCAGAAAAGCATCACTAGCTAAGTCTCAACATCTTCGTTGATCCATTATGGATCGTGGGACGACAGATGGCATGAACTTCTTGATGAAATAATTTACCAACAGTCGTATGTACTGTAGAAATTTATTTTATTTTATGAACTCCTATGTGCTACCAGTTTCGGCATTACATTGATGCCATCTTCAGGCCCCACTCGTCATAGTCGTAAAATCGCTATACACGGAAGGAGCCATATAACTGGATCCGTGAATCAATCATCCTGCTACAGCTCTTGGTGGCCAGGCGACACAGACTGAGGATCCAGTTATATGGCTCCTTCCGTGTATAGCGATTTTACGACTATGACGAGTGGAGCGTGAAGATGGCATCAATGTAATGCCGAAACTGGTAGCACATAGGAGTTCATAAAATAAAATAAATTTTTGCAATACAAACGGCTGTTGGTGAGTTATTGCATCAACAAGTCTCAACATGGGCTGAAGCGTGTGTTGAGTGAGTGTGACATATGGTCGTTGAAGAGGATTGTGACGAAATATAAGATTCGCTGAACGACATGGTGAGCGCTTCAAAAGCACGGAGCTGCATTGCGGGCTGCAATTTCAACACCCCTCATCAGTGATGCAAATGTCTGTAACAGCAAAACGTCGTGCCAGAGCTATAAAACCTGGACTACGGAGCAATGGAAGCAAGTCATTGTGTTGGATTAGCCTCGCTTCCCACTGTTTCCGACTTCTGGCACAGTTTAAAACCAGGAGCGAAACGTGGGTGGGTCCGGTAATGATTTGGGCAGCCATATTGTGGTAGTCCAATGGGCCCCATACTCTAGAACTTCGCGCTGCTGCCAAGGATTATGTGACCATTTTGGCTGATTGGGCCATACCATGGTACAGCGTTTGTCTCCCATTGGTAACAGTGTGTTCTAACACAACAATGCTCCTGTTGACACAGCCACTGTTGTGTACAACTTGATAGAGGTGGGCTATAGTGTGGTGTGGCAATTGTCGTAGTTGGAAACCTGGACAGGAGCAGAAATGATTGGCGAACAAGGTGAGACAACAAACAGGTTTACTTCACTAGTATTTCTCCAGGGGTACAAAGACTCCTTACAAATATTGCAAGAAGTAGAGTGCAGCGGTCACAACGTTATCATAGAAGAGGGTCCAAACACGATTGGGCTAAGCCGCTTTTGCCGGTCGTCCTGTACTGCGGCAGCAGAGGATGCTCGTAGTACAGAGCTACTGGTGCTCAGTGGACACGTACCACTGGGTCCTCCAGATCCCAAATGATCGTTGTCGGTGATTCGATCGATCGCTTGCACTTTGTCCCGCATTGACGCAGGGTCGGCCATGGTTAACCGGATTTGGCGTGTTAATGTTAAGGGGTGGCTGGATGCCCTTGCTGCCGCCATCCCATACCCCCCGGGACGGAATCAGTGTAGCCGGCCGAAGTGGCCGTGCGGTTAAAGGCGCTGCAGTCTGGAACCGCAAGACCACTACGGTCGCAGGTTCGAATCCTGACTCGGGCATGGATGTTTGTGATGTCCTTAGGTTAGTTAGGTTTAACTAGTTCTAAGTTCTAGGGGACTAATGACCTCAGCAGTTGAGTCCCATAGTGCTCAGAGCCATTTGAACCATTTTTGGAATCAGTGTACCCCATCTGTCTGCGTCTAGTGTAAATCGTGAAATATCGTGAATGCGTTTAAATGTCTGCGAGTCGTGTAACTGAGGCGGGAACTGGGGACCAGCCCGGTATCCACCTAGTAGGATGTGGAAAACCACCTAAAAACCACATCCAGGCTGGCCGGCACACTGGCCATCGTCGTTAATCCGCTGGGCGGCTTCGATCCGGGGCCGGCGCGCCTACCCGAGTCCAGGAAGCAGCGCATTAGCGCTCTCGGCTACCCTGGCGGGTCAGATGACCTCTATGGGCGTCAGATGGCAATTCGCCATTCCTTTACCAATCTCGATACAGTTGTATCGAAATGTGATTCAACATCCAGGACTGGTTTTGTGAGCACGAGGTTGAATTGTCGCATCTTCCCTGGTCACTAAACTCACCAGATCTCAGTATTATTGAGCCTCTTTGGTCTACTTTGGAGAGAAGTGGGCGTGACTGCTACCCACCTCAATCATATTTACCTGGACTTGTCACTATTTTGCAGGAAGAATGATATAAGGGTTCTCTTGAAAACTATTTTGGAATCTCTTTCGCATGCCAATGGTTATGCTGCACGGTATTAGGAAAGTGTTGCGGTTTTGGTGGTTGTATATTTTTTTCGATTCCTTGTGTGTATCGGTGGTGTAGTGGTCTAGATGGCACATAACCAGTGCTCGCATGAGGGCGCTGTTACTGACCTGTGTTGCCGACGGTGACGGCGGCCATCTTCTCGAGCAGCTGGCGCTCGGTGAGGAATCCGGCGAGCGCGACGCCCGTCTTGGAGGCGAGCACGCGCGCCACGTCGTAGGCGGGGGCGGCGCCGTGCCCCAGCCCCGCACCCCCACCCCCGCGCCGCCGCGGCTCGCCGTACCAGCCGTCCCAGGCGCCGCCGGTGGAGCCGGTGACGTACTTCCAGCCGCCGCGCACCAGCGCCGCGTACCCGTAGATGTCGTCGATGTTGTGCAGCACCTCGGAGCGCGGGGAGGGCGCGCCCTCGCTCAGCGACGCCCACATGTCGACGCCGTCGACGCGGCCCAGCTCACGCACGTCCATACCTGCGGGCAGACAGACGGCGGCGCTCAGCGTGAGAGGCGCGCTCGGTGAGTCGGCGAGGTAAAGCCGCATCCACTCCGTACTACGTCGAACTAGCACGCGATATCGAGCTTATCTAGGTGTGCGTCCACACTGTGCAGACCATAGTGAAGTGCATCGCACACGGCATTTCCCTTTGTACCAGATATTGGGCAGGATTTCGGTTCGGTGAGGTGGAGAGCAACTTGCTCTAAATGTCGTTCAGCTGCTAATGCAGACGAGTAGGAAAAGCAATCCTGTAATATTCGAGTACAACATTGGTGGTGTTCAGCTTGACACAGCCACGTCAGTTGAGTAGCTGTGTGTGTGATGTTGTAAAGCAGCACACGTAAGGTTGGTTGTAGGGCGAACAGTCGACTTTGGCTTAATGGGAGAATTCTAGCAAACTGTGGATCGTCTATAAAGGAGACCGCTTACACAACACTTGTACGACTCATTATTGTTATTATTTATTTTATGGCCTTCATTGGACCACTCTAGTCAAAAATACAAAGTTATAAACAAGTTGTTACACAGGGATACAATTTAGCTCAACAATAACTTAATATGATATTTAGGTAAAATAATTATTAGATTCTATTCTTATATGAAAGGTGTTTTGCTCTTCTGTCTGCCCAATATTTCTTCATTCTTTCAGATATTTTCTTTCTTTTATCATCAGAGACCACTCTTTCTGTACTCCTTTTATTGATTTTCATTTGTAGTCTGGTTTGCGGGTCTTGCAGTAGTCTGGTTTTCCGTGTCTTGTTTTTTAGGTCATCTACTGTAGTTTGGAGTTCTTTTATATCTTCCTTAATTTCTGTGATCGATTTAATGTGGCTCTTGCTATTCCACAATTTATGTATTACTTTTTTACTAATTCTGTTTTCTGGAGTTCTCATCAAATTTCCAAAGAATGAGATGCGTTTCTTCCTGATCGTGCTCATGACTGGTTCTATTTTCTTATATACTGTTTCATTTGATGCTATTCTCCAATGTCCATTTATTTTATACTGTTTATTTATACATGTCCTAATTATTATTCTTTCTATTTTTATCGTTCTGTCAATTTATGCTGTATTAATTGTTTTGAAGATAGTTTCATTATTGAGTACTGCTCGAGTGTTTGAGATCGCCACCAGGTTGCACTGAAGGAAGACGTTGAAACAGTTCAGAGGTGTGCTGTTAGGTTCGACCAAGACGCTATGTTACGGAAATTGTCCGTGAACTCACTTGATAATCTACTGAGGGAGGAAGTTATTTTTGTAAAATACTCTTGATATTGTCGGCAATTGCGACAGAAAACGGAATGATTCCGCTGCCATCAGTATCACGTAACGACCACGAAAACTAGATAAGAGAAATCATGGCTCATACAGAATAGACAGACAGTAATTTTTCCTCGCTCCGCTTGCGAGTGCAACAGAAAAGTGTATGACAAGCAGCAGTACAGAGTTCCCTCCACTACTCACAGTTTGATTTGTTGTGGAGTACGTACAGGGTGCACAAAATAAAATCAACCCAGAAAATATTTAGTGCACCTTAAAATAGGCTACCCAACTTACATACTCTTCACCCAGGTGCAGAAGATGTAAGTTGGCTTTCCTATTTTAAGGAGTACGAAATTTTTTCCTCACTCGTTTCATTTTGTCTATCCTCTTTACAGATGTAGATGTAGATACTACGATTTATTGCTATTCCAATTACAAGTGCACATGAAGGGCAGAGAAAATCACGGCTTAAAAGTCTCTATGCTCACTATGATTTTGTCTTCCTGGTCACTATGGAAGCTGTAGTATATTGCTAGGTTCCTTAAGCTGTACTGGGTCTCAGAATTCTTAAGCGAGCTCAAACTTACGCAGACTAGGCCTATTGCCTTAGGTGACAACACAGTGACAATGTTTTAATTTTTTTTACTATATATTTCCGCATCAGCTCACGCCTGGTTCTGAAATATTATTAAAAAATTGTTGGCTTCCCAGGGATAGCTGAAGTCTGTCTTCAAGCATATGATAGTCTAAGTTTTTCAACACTTCTGTGACGTTCTTTTGTGAGTCAAACATATCTTTGACCACTCGTGTTTATCTTCTTTGCATACGATCAACATTTCCTGTTAGATCTACACAGTATGGGTCCCACATACTTGAGAAGTATTCTAGGAGGGGTCACATGAGCGTTCTGTAAGCAATTTCATAGAAAGAAGAGTGGCGTGAATGGTCACAGGCTTCTTCAACTGGCGACAGAATATAACATAAAGACGTCGAAAAATCTTAAATTCCAGGTACGCAGATCTTGTAAGAAACTGCTTAGAAAACACCAAGAACCGTCTTCCAGGTCTAAGTACGAGTGTCCTGCAGCTGCCTACACAGCCATTCTGTAATAGTTTTGTAGGTAATTGTAAGCAGAAAGTATGTCCAGAATGAATTTTCACTCTGCAATGTAATGTACGCTGTTTTGGAACTTGCTGGCTGTTAAAAACTTTGTGACAGCCGGGGCTTGAAACAGGGACCTCTGACTTTCACGGTCAAGTGCGCTACCGAATGAGTTTAGTTGGTTGAACACTTGCTCGTGGAAGACAAGTATCCTGGGTTAGAGTCCTGGCCCGAGACGGTTTTAATCTACCGGCGAGTTCAAGGTAGCATGTCGCTCACAGGTGTACAACCATCCATCCATTCTCCCCATCATCCTTCCGTGACTGGAAAGAGGAGAAACCTGATTATACAGTGCACGGAACGTATCCTCTATCACACATTTCAGAGCGATTCGCAGGGCATCGATGCAGGACTGGAAACTGTATTGTCTTTAGGCACCGTCATATTGGAAATGGTACACCTTCCGTCCTCTAGCTTTGCACTAACTGGCCCAGCCAGTTATGCCGGTTCAAAATGGTTCAAATGGCTCTAAGCACTATGGGACTTAACATCTTAGGCCATCAGTCCCTTAGACTACTTAAACCTAACTAACCTAAGAACAGCACACACATCCATGTCCGAGGCAGGATTCGAACCTGCGACCGTAACAGCAGCGCTGTTCCGGACTGAAGCGCCTAGAGCCGCTCGGCCACAGCGGCCAGCTAGTTACACTGGGAAGCTACAGTTCAATATGGGCTCCAAACCACTGTGTAGCTTCGCTGTTTCCACATATCAGAGGCATTGCCACGAGTTTTTTTTTTTTTTTTAAAGGCGATAAATGGCAGAAGAAAATCCTAGTACTGACTGAAGATCGAATGCCGAAAACTTGGATTTTTAGTCTGCCTTTTACAGTCAGACGCCGAGACACAATGAATACATATTGGTACATAAGGGCTCACTGAAAAGAAAGGAAGATTTGCGTTTAACGCCCCGTCGACATCGAGGTCATTAGAACAATGAAGAAGAGCCCTGCCGAAGTAATAAAGAAATGTTGTTCAGCTTTCCTTTCTGGACTTATTTAAATACATCTTTTTATTCTAGATCACTAATGAACGGCGGTATGATGATGTTCATCATGGATAAAGGATTAAAATAATCACACATGAGAGAAAAATAGGCAAAGTTTTAAAGTTAATATGCCGACCCATGGCAAGGTTAATGTGAACTCAGTTCTTTGCGACTAAATACACTTCTTTTTGGGGAGTCGATCCATATCCACCTTTCAGCACAGACTGCATTACGAACTGACATTATTCACAAACAGAGTGAGATGCCAGAGGGGTTAAGGCGCTGACTCGCATTGAGGAGGATCGGTCTTTAATTACTCGTCTGGCCATACAGATGTAGGTTTTTTTGTGATTTCCCAAAGTTGCTTGAGGTAAAAGTTGCGACGATTGCTTGTAAAAGTACACAGCCCTATTCCGTCTCCGTACATCCTTACTCAGAGAATGCGTCCTGGCTCTTGTAAGTTCACTGGTGATGGGACACTAATTCCTACTACAGCTTTAGCTGAACTGGAGAAAGATGGGGGAAGAAATCGACTCCGGGCTGTTTTAAGAAAACTACCTGGCACTCCCCTGAAGCTAGTATGGAGACTATGGAAGAGGCTGGAGGACCGATTGGTGGTACCGACTTTGTTCCTTGCGATTGCGAGTCCAGTACCTCAACTACGGCGACGTTCGGATACGTTCAGAAGTGGCAGGAAGGAGAGGAGGGCTCACCTGCTGCAGAGTAGAGCGTGGGAAGCCAGTCGGTCATGTGCATCAGCTGGTTGGATACCCTCTGGGTCCTCTTCAGCAGCGGGCTCCAGACAGCCGCGACGGCGCGCACCCCACCTTCCCAGGGGCTGTGCTTCTGCTGCAACACGTCACAAGAGGACACCGTCAGTTTAGCCACAACTGCAGATCACCTTGCAGTGATAAACAGGAAAACCTCTAACGTAACTGTTATCTTTCGTTTGAAATGAACCATTTCAACAACCATCATCTTCAGATTATGAGGTATAAACTTAGGACATGAATCAGACTTGTGTTTAACGTAAAGCGGTATCAAGCAGCAGACAAAAATGTACAGCTGGGGCTGTATTAGTGAAACAGACGGTACTCACCCCTCTGAACGGCCAGTTGGAGCCTCTGTTGGAGTGGATGCCGTGCGTGGGCGCCCCGTGGTCCGACATGAAGACGATTATCGAGTTGTCCAGCATGTTGCTCTCTCGCAGGGCAGCCATCACATCACCCACCGACTTGTCCATGCGTGACACCATAGCTGTAAACAGGGAAGAAGCACAGGGCTGTTAGACATGCGAGAGCGTTGCGGGTGATGCAGAGAACGCTTCAGCAAGTGGGGGGTAGCTCACCGGCGTAGACGCGCCGCTCCGGGTCCTCGATGTGGCGGAACTTGGCGATCTCCTCGTCGGGCGCCTGAAAGGGGTTGTCCTGGTTGCCGGTGTGCGGCGCCAGGTGCGCCAGGTAGAGGAAGAGCGGGCCGCGCGACTGGTCGTGGCGCCGGATGATGGACACCGCCTCGTCCGTGTACAGGTCCGTGGAGTACTTGCCGGCCGCACTGTAGTCGACGCTCATGTTGCGCCGCATGTCGTAGCCCGCGAACGGAGAGTTCTGGAAACGCGGAAGCTACCGTTACACTGGTTGAGGAGCATACAGCCCTAAATGACGCGTCCCTCACCCCCTCCATCAACCTATTATCTCTTTTCTTTATTCCTTTTTTTTCTCTTTTCATTTCTTTTTTTGTTTTCTCTTTTCGTTTTATTCCTTCTTTTCGTTATCTCTTCTATCCTTCTCTTTTCATTTTCCTTTCTCTTTCCCTCTGCTTTTCTTTTGTTTTCCTCTTTTGTAGTTGCTTTCTCACCTTTTTCTACTATTTTTATTTTTGTCTTTTTTTCTTTTCTGTCTTTATATTTTCTCATTTTTCATTTCTTTTCCTTTTCTTCTTTTATATTTTCTTCGACTTTCCTCTTTCAACATTTTATTTTATCTTTTAGCTTTTATTTTCTTTGTTTCTATTCTTTCTGTTTTCTGGTTCCACAGCAGTTGCAGCTGCAAGGCAGCTACCTTAAGTTCTGCCAGGAATTTTCATAATTACTCAAGTTATTTCTGTATAAAGTTTTCTCGTTTGCTGAACTGACACAATATATCATACTCTATAAAGTCTTAATTTAAATGGAAGCCTTACTGAAAGTGGATTATGATGAAGAAGAAGTGAAGCATTTTTGGTGGGAAGTAAGATGCTCAATGTACCGCCGACAGTGTGATCATTAAGGATGAAGCACTCTTTCTCGTTTTGACTTTCCATCGTAATGGATGGTGCGAATGCATCAGTGTTATGATGGGCAAATATAAATAATCTAGGTCACACCTTACCGGAGTGAGATCGGCTTAAAGCTACTCATAATAACAGTTCAAATATTTTCTAACCAGCTTCGATTCCATCATGATCTGTTGTGCAGATCGACCGTAGGTTTTAAAGAAGGAGACGGACACAGCAGTCAGTCACAATCTCATTAGTTTTTATTATGCTTGCAAAGCTAGATTTCGTCTATTCAGTGGATTTTCGTTTCAATTCAACAGACTGACGGCAATTCATGTCACCATATGTTCTTACAGGTGTATATCCCGTACACCTATATGTATATCTGTGTATCACACATACATGTAAGAACATATGGTGACATGAACTGCCGCGAGTCTGTTGAATTGTAACGGAAATGCACTAATGGGAATGCGACTGACTGTTGTGCGCTTCTCCTTCAATACTATCTTCTGTCTTGCGTGTGTGACCGTATAATGTCGGCATTTAAATATGAATTAAGACCATTTATAATGGGACTGTGTGTATCACTCTCTACAAGCATCAACCATTTATGGCATTAAAAACAAACCTCTGTGATAAACCAGAGTGAATAATCTTCCGAAAGGGCACAGAGACATAATAAAATGCTGTCCTACACACATGAGCCACATCGTCACGGGTTAAAATTATTTATAATTGCTCTCTCAGTTGGTCAAGCTTGGGGAAGAGAATCGACCTATATTTAATGGAGCCCTCCGACTGTTGTTTGAAGAGGCTCGATCAAATTGTGGCAAACGTAAATGTGGCATACACAGGGAGAGATTTGAGTCTCGGTCATTGGCAGAGTAAGCGGTAGAGGCATAGCTGGATCTACGCTGAGACTGGTGGAAGGAGACTGCCAGCAAATACAGCTGAAGACTCGCGCTTACCGTGGCCTTGACGGTGTGGTCGTAGTAGTCCTGGAAGCCGTTCCAGTAGCCGAAGTGCGAGTCGAACCCTCGGTAGGTGGGCGTGTACTCCTTCTTGAAGAAGCCGAGGTGCCACTTGCCGATGGCGTGCGTGGCGTACCCGGCGCGCTTCAGGTGCTGCGGCAGGATCTTCTCGCTCAGCGGCAAGCCCCACGGCTCCGGCTCCAGAATCACCAGGTGCTGCATACCTGCCAAAGACACCACCTCAGTACCACGCCACAGGAAACAGCTACATCGTCAATTTAATATATTTCCTGTCAAGCATCTCGTCTTCTTCAGAGTTCGAGCCACCTAGCGCTAGTTAAGCATGAAAAATTCTGTGTTAATTTAATGGTATCCTCTAGGAATGGAGTGATGACCGAGGAAAGTCATCTGCGGGTGACTTTGATGTCTGATGTAGATTTTTCTTTCATCTACATTTACATATATATCTCCATTTATGTCTTCGGCTCCGGCTGTTTTGGCCGAACGGTTCTAGGCGCTTCAGTCTGGAACCGCACTGCTGCTACGGTGGCAGGTTCGAATCCTGCCTCGGGCATGGATGTGTGTGATGTCCTTAGGTTAGTTAGGTTTAAGTATTTCTAAGTCTAGGGGACTGATGACCTCAGATGTTAAGTCCCATAGTGCAGAGCCATTTATGTCTTCGGCTGCGTTTACATCTATGGTCCACAATACACCTTATGCTGCGTGGCGGAGGTCACTTCTCGTACCACTTCAATCCCATCCTCCCTCCCGACCCTCTCGTCCCGTCCCAGTCTCCTCTTTCATGCTTGGGAAAAACGGTTGTCTGTAAACACCTGTATAACCAATAATTTCTCCTACTCTCTCATCGTGGACATTTCGCTAAATTTATGCATGAGGAAGCAAAATTTTGTCTGACTCTTCTTGGACCGTAGTTTCTCAGAACTACAAGCCTCTCCACGATACGCAGCTTCATTTCAAGTAGATGCATTACTCTGTACTTAATCTGCAAAGATCTGAAGATGGGCTATAACGGTCGAAACCGGTAATCACCTATGTTAAATAGCAACTACGAGTAAACTAAATTATCAGCTATAGCTAATCAATAGTCGCTGCATCTCTCCATAGACGATATTCTGCCATTATATAGATAATTCAAGCTCAAAAACCGTTTGCTGATTGCCTGTCCCTTCGAGAGAAACTGGTTTTACACTGGATTCGTTTTCACTTTTCTCTTCAATAAATCGTCCAATTTTTCTGAAAATTGTAATCATTTGTTTGCCTATACAATTACATCACACATACCGATTTCCATCCCATTCGGATAATTCCTTCTTTTTTTTGTCTTACAGTATATATTTACATTTAGCATTAGTGACAGGCTATTTTTTGGTCTTAGAATGAATACATACATTTAACATTAGTTGGCACACACACACACACACACACACACACACACACACACACACACACACACACACACACACACACCAGCGCGGTCGCGGACGGATGCCATAGTGAACTTACCGGTATGCGTAGGGTATTTTCCGGTCATCAACGCTGCTCGGGATGGCGTGCAAAGTGCGGGCGCGTAATGGTTGTTGAGGATCACCCCGTGGTAGGCCAGCGCGTCGATGTTGGGCGTCGGGATCTGGTCGGACCCGTGGAAGCTCACGTCGTTCCAACCCTGCACGTGCGACGAGAGGGTAAATTCAGGTGCAAACAACCAGTGCTATTAGGAACTATACAAGAAGGTTATCTTATCCTAAGTGCTTTTGGAAACTACCGGGATTGTCGGAAGATCAAGCAAGATATATTGCAATATTGAATAGGGACAAATAGTATTAAAATGATGAGTGATGTCACTATCGTGTAACGTTTGTTCTCTCTAATCTCCATGTCAGTTCCTCCCAAAAATTCGTTTGTTACTTTTATCGATCATATGCTTTGCTTTTCACCGCGTACATTCTTTCATCGTATCTACTGGCGAACCGCCGAGTCATTCATTAATTTGTTTCCACAAATCTTGCAGTTTATCAGTCAACTGATCGTAATTTCAGGATGGGCTCGTGTGTTTTGATTACGTTAGGTAGAAGTTTACAGTATCGTCATCGATATTTCAGCTATTTGTGTTCGAAATAAATGTTTCACCGTGTGCCGAGATACTGCGCTGTAATGAACCTGATTACAGGTGTGGGTCGTTACAAGTCTCGAAACACAAACTTTTCCTTTCGCAGTAAATGCTCTTAGGAACTCTGTTAGTATACGATTATTCACTACAGCCTTGTGTGTACCACGTTTGCCACTTTTGGGAGTCAAGTACATGTAATGACCTATACTTTAACTGGACCTGTATCTCCACTTATCAGAAAGATGTTAAATCACACTGGAAATAAAACGATTTACATTGCCAGTTGTTATACTAAGATTTACTTACTTAATTCCGTTATTACATTCAGTTATTCATGTGCGTAAGTTGTATAGCAGCTTCAAGTGCATTCCTATACTTGTAAAAGTTTTCAATGCCACTCGCGATTATCTATACGGCGTGACTTGTTAACGGGTGATTCACTCCTGTTTCATTCGGAGTAGTACGTTGCACCCACCTTTTCCGTATCTTGAGTCACGACGCCTGTTAAACTGCCTCCGTTAACCGACCGTAAACCCAAGGATAGACGTTTTCTCAATAATCCCAAGGCCAACGGTGCAGAACGGCACCGTGGTTTTATAGTGCTCCATCGTAAAAGTGCAAAGTGTGCCATAAAATGGACACTGCGAGCTTTTTCTCTCAATACTGTTACTCTACATTTTCTTTATACTGTTTCGAGCCGCTGGTTCTGTCACTGTCAAAAAATGTAACGGGGACAAGGGCGTCTCGCAGGCCGGTATGTGGTCCCTCCTCAGGAGAGAGAAATCTGGTGCAGAGGCGCATGCTCCTCAGCAGCCAGGGAGGAGCTTGTGCTGGTCGAGCGCGAGGAAGAATATTTGTTGGATTAAAATATGCCTGGTTAGTACTAGATAATTTCTAGTACAGCATGACCTTTTGTGTGCACGCCACCTTCGGCCTTATCGAAACTGGAATATATTATTCGTGAGGAAAATCAAATTTTGTAACAATTTTAAATATAAGACTATATTCACGAAAGCGTAAATCTATACGGTGTTATCACAGTATGAGAAACGGGCAGACAAAAGGAGGGATGGAGGGAGAGAGGGAAAGAGAGAAAGAGAGAAAGAGAGAGACAGAGAGAGAGAGAGAGAGAGAGAGAGAAAGAGAGAGAGAGATAGAAACGGAGAGGGAGAGAGAGAGAGAGATAATGTAAACAAAGTTTACACATATAAAAATTAACTTACAAATACTCGAATGTTCTTATTTGGTCCGAAGACAAATGCGACTATAAAAGGGAAGATATACAACTATTTTGTCGCGTGTTCATATTGGAAACTGGAAAGAAGATAGTACTTGAGCATCCTAATGAGTATCGAGAGAAGGAAGGCTTTTGCCGAATCTTTTGCACAGGTAGTGAGATTATATGGAGAAAAGCTGAATAGTGGGGAGAGTAAAGAGGGTATAGTTACACTTACGGGTAGCTAAGTAAAGACAACTTTTCACTGAAAAGAAGAAAGATAAAGAAAACTGTCTGGAAATATCCCCAGGTACTAGCAGTTTACGGTATAATTTTTTGTTAAATGGAAAAAAACCATGAACAACGAGCTGAGGTTGCCCAAGAGTCATTCCACGAAGAGTACTGATACGGACGATTAAGAGGTGTAAAGTGAAAGAAAGTACGAAATAAGGAGATGCTGCAGAAAGCCTTAATTTATGCAGCGTCATGATGAATCGTTACTTGTGTTCGATGTTGTCTTCAACCACGATGTTTATTGCTAAGAAATTTTCTACGTTGCTTGCAGTGGAGATGGTGTGTGGTCTGCCGGTGTATCCACAAATGCATGCGTGATAGTATCGCGCTGTAAAGTTTGCTACGAGGTAGAGCCTGGCGGTTATGGCAAAGCCGTCAGTCCTCATCAAAAGAGAACAGAGCTTACTCAAAATGTGTGGAAGAGTCTATTATACTTGTTTTACCTCTTGTGAGAATGCTTCGCGTAGCATGTCAGCTTAGTAAATCGTCATTCACCCATAATAAAACGTGCTCAAGTTCGCCAGACTGCGTGTCGAGGACATGAGGAGTTTTAATAACAGTACCAGTGAAATAACCTGGACCATTTCCTGTTGCTGTAGAGGATATGACACGCTGTTCGGATTTCTGGTCAGAGACAATGTATGAATAAGCCCCTTATCCTTAATGTTGTTTACAGAAAATCAGCAGAATCAGCAGTGGACTCTGAGTTTTGTGATATATTTCGTGCTGCAAAGACCAACAAAAGGACTATTCGTTTTCGGTTAAGCAAAATTAGACAACTGTAAATGTGCTTGTTTCAAAAAAACCGGTGCCATGTCATTACCACAGTGTCTAACGTTGTCGGTAAACCAAACAGTAATTATGAAGTTCGTGCTTCAATCAGCGGAATTATAGAAACATGACATATCCTTTCATCGAGACATGTTTCATGTTGTGTGACTTAAAAGGACCTAAAAAAGTTTAATGTAATGGACTACATAGATAGAAGCACAATTCATTCCAGCGAGCGTAGTCTACGTCGTGAATATCATTACAAAACCGAACTAAAATTAGCTGCAGATTGTGCATCTGTTGCTAACATTTTGAGGGAATTTCTACCTGGGTGCTGTGAGGCAATTATTGGTCTGCAGCGGACCATGAAAACAATCGTGGAGCAAGTACTTACCAGATCATCGGCCAGCATGATGATAATGTTGGGCCGCTGCTTCGTGGGCGTGGAAGACGTGTTCGCGAAGAGCGCCAGCAGCACCACGGCTGCGACCGACAAACACGTTCTGGACATGGCTGCACCTGCAACGCGCCAACACCAAATGCTATAGGCTGTTTGTTCCTCACTAACCTCTACTAAAGCTCTCAGATTCTTTCAGTAACATATCTATATTCTTCCTTGCGAGTTAAGACGCGCCCATATCGGCTGAAAACAAAATGTATCAGAAGTTCGTGTTCTATTCGCTCATCGAAGTCACTGAAGTTATGTTAATGAACCCGCGTTCAGTACGTGCGAATAAACTTCTTTTATTGTATTATGGCTTCAGATCTAGCATTTTATGATGAATTATAGAATATCAGTACCATAATCTATCTCTGACGCGTGTTAAAAACAATGATTCTTCTTTGGCCGATTTCGTTAAAAGCAATATACTCAAGATTTCTTGGGGACACAAGTTCAACAAGTTCAGTTCATTAGTACAATTAAATAAGCGTTATATTGCAGGTACTTCTATGAAACCTGGTTTGTATAAGGCACGTTAATTTCAGACCTCACAGCAGAGAAATACTCATGTGATAAAACAACGGAGAACAGTGTCGACAGAATACCGGCTGCAAATTGGTTTACTAAAAAATGCCTCTGCCATGCTTTTTCCTCTATGTTCCTCAGTGACGTCCTCTAAAAATCTCGCATATGTTGAGTAACATAGTTGCTTTCTTTGTGAATGAAGACGCGCCTTTATCGGCCGAAACCGTAAACAATCGAGATCTAAATTTACTAAAGGTTCGTGTTCTATTCGCTCATCGAAGTCACCAATGTTAATGAAAAGGGACCGGCTTTCAGCACGTGCGAAGTAATTTCTTTCACTGTATTGTGGCTTCACCACTAACATTTTATGACAAACTATGGAGAACACTACCCAAACCTATTTCTGACGCATGTTCTTTGGTCGATTTCGTTGAAATATCATACACAACATTTGTATGGAAAACAAGTTCCATAGTTTGATATCAGTCTCATGTAAAGACGAGGCAACGAAAGAAAAATCCCGGGCTCACTGCAAACGCGCATGGCACCATTCTTGTCAGAACATGGATGAAAAATACGATTAGGTTATTCAACAAGTTTTCGTTGCATGTTTCAGTCCTGGAATTGTGATAGAGACAGCGATGTGGTTGTTATCTACCCAAGGAAGCGTGGTCGGAACTCCATAGATTGTATCTCTGGTTACAGCTGTTAAGTTTCTGCCTGCAGCCTTGACCCGTACAAGCTGTCCTGCGTTTCTTGGAACATAGTAGATATGTAGGACACACCGCCACTCCTGTAATATTCCGTCGCTGTTTTGGTTGTATTTCATATATTTATTTTTCGGCTCTGTCGCGTCCAAAATCATAATCTGGAACGCAGACCACTAAAGATGTAACTGAAGCACAGGAGCAGGTCCTTGGAGGCGGCGGTCAGAAGGCGCAACAGGCCGCGTATTATGATGTAACCGGGTTGGGCCACGGCTTCCTTGGCGATGCACGACCTCGACACGGAACACCGTGCCAGCGGAGAAGACAGCGTTTACCGACTCAGAGGTAGTCAGGTCATTACAGTGTTACCGAGATGCCTACAAAATGATCGCTCTCTTTGAACCGGAGCTATGCTCCCACTAAACTTTTCTTTTATGAGGCGGTGAAGCTTCAAGATAAAGTACAATGTCGAGTGAAAATGTGCGGCAAATTGCAAGTACAGAGTATATTTTGCTGGAATTGACGTTTTGTTCATTGAAGAATATTTTCTTGCAAAATGAGCAGAACACATCCAACAGAAATGGAGAACTTCATGGAAAGAAGCCTTCTTCTGAACTAAATGACGGACGGCATGTTACATGGATTTGACCCATTCACGAATTTGGTTATTGAGGAGACTATTTATGACTGTGAGGAAGGAACGAAGAATGACGTTGGCATAATTCTCGAGGTAACAGTATTGTGATGTTGGCGTTATTGGATTTATATATGTAGACGTGTCTTTGGATTTTGGGTCAGGGTAATTGAGTTCAAGTGTCGCGCTGAAAAAAAAAGGATGTACTTCCAGTGACAAAAATTGACATTACTAGATGTCGTCTTATTTTCTACGATATTCATTTTGGAGATATGTCATTATGAAAGAAGTGTCTAGATACTGTCATTAATTCTAATGTTTAAATACGAGGGGTATTCAGAAAGTAGGGTCCGATCGGGCGCGAAATGAAAACGACATTGAAAATTAGATGAAGCTTTGCACAGATGTGTTGGGTAAAGTCTCTAGTAGGCCTGTCGATCGCGGCCGTCGCGCTTTTCAGTCCTGAGTTTACAGTGAGAACGTAAAGATGGCTAGAAAGTAGTGTCTGCCGCCAAGTAGGAGGCCCTGGTGAAAGATTTCGCCTGAAGCTATTCTACCCACGTAACATAACTTTTCATGCTACACGACAATTCTCAGCCGCAATCTGCAGGAACAATGAAGGTGCTCCTGCAGTGTTTCCTATGGGAAATGTTTGATCACGCACAATAATGCCCATAATTGGCTCCTCGTGAGGTTCTTCTCTGCTCACATGAAACGCTGTCTGTGGAGACAACCTTTTGGCACAGACAACGAGCTACAGACCAGCGTAGGGAATTGTCGGAAAGCACAGGCAGCTACCTTCCAATGACGATGGTGTTGGAAAGTTGGTATAACGCTACGAGAGGTGTCTAATCGGAACAACGACTACGTAGATAAGTGGCTGGAAGTTGTAGCAAACTGTTGCAAATAAAACGTTTTTGATTTTTTACAGTGGTTTCCATTTCACTACCCATCGGACCTTACTTTCCGAATAGCCCTCGTACTATGTGTCAAATATATTCTTTTTCTGTGTCTGCAAAACACCTGACTGAGCTGTTAACTTACGTTAAATGGAAAGGAAAAAGTACCTGCTCTAAAGTGTTCAAAATCTTTATGAGTGCAATTTACTGAGTAGTGTTCTTACAGAACATATAAGAGTTGATCCGGTGCAGTTATTAAGACAGATGCGCATTCGTCAGTAACTGGGCTCAAATCATGCTGCTCTGACACTGATATGGATTTACACGTTATTTATTTCACCATTTCAAGCTAACCAGTGTTCTACAAGAATGAAGTGGCAGATATTTATCTGTCGATAGCGGCATCCATCATAAGTTTTTGCATTGTCGAGCCTGGGTATCAAGACCACTGTAATTTGTGGACTTGCACATTTTACAGAGGAAGACTACGGGCTTAATTTGCCATAAGTAATTCGAAGCCCTCTATACGTCTGCGTCGTTGCTAAAGAGTTTGAACAGTCATATTTGTGGACTAAAGCCCAGGAGAATCACCGACTACAAAAAGCACAGCGATTGGCTGAAATATCGTGTATATACGACAGAGATTTACGACCGTAATAATGATAATATTTATCATTATTATGGTCCAATGCTGTTATACCTTAGCCTGTAACTGAGCGTTGTATAACGTGTTAGTGGCACATCCGTAGTAATGTGCCAGTTTCATTAGCAATTATTGTACCTTCCATGATCCAGTTCACTACTACTTAACAAAACAAAGTCATCACAGCAGAGTTGTGTGCGGTGCCAAAGAAAGATGTAATCACTGAGCTGTTCAATGCTGTATACAAAAAACCTACATTTGTGTCGCAGCAATCATTTTTGTCCCAATAATTCATCGTTAACACCGTCTACCATTATTAAATTATGATAATGGTCGATGTTAAGTGAATATATAGGACTGTAATTTTCGGAAGGGTAAACTATCTTCACGCAGACTGTTAGGTGACGATCTGTGAAGAACTGAAGTCTTGGAGTACTTCCTAGGTTCTCGTGCGTACGTCTACGTTGTGTACTAAACAGGCTAGCTATTCAGATAGCTTGCTGCTCTCTTCCCTAATAGATGATAGCTCCTCAGAAAGAGTTGTACAGGATTTTGAAATGCTTTGACGAGTTGGTAAACTTAAACACCCATTGAAATGCAGGCCACTCATTGATGCAGTTTTCATTATTAACTTCACTAGTGCCCCGATTTATTTATTTATTTTTAAAAAGACGTCGTACCAGAACTCTGAACGCAATAGCGGAAAGTATTTTTTCTCGCTAACGATTCGACTATAGAAATAATAAGTTCATGTTTTGCAAGCCAACTGCTTATTAGAAGAGGTCGTTAGCCGAAATTCAGCACATGGAAATAATTGTTACGTCACGGTGTGCTCTCGTGTTTCTTCATGGACAGCGTTACGAAAGCAGAAGGAGTATACTTGGTTTCCGTAACGCTGCGGTATCGGAAAAAAAGACGCACGCGGCTGGGCGAGTAGCTACTGGGTGTTCTCAAACTGGTGCTTTACGAAACACGTGACAAGCAGAAATATCTGGCTGAGGTGGCTGTGAGACAAATGCAAACCAAATAAAGCAGCGATTATAAGGCGAAGGACGACCGGAGGAACGGCAGCTATGCACACTGCCGCATAGCAGGAGGCCACATGGAAAGTTGTAGAGATTGTGGCAGGCCGATCAAAACAAAATAAGGGAAGCTTACGGAGCGATACAGTAAAACAGATACGCAACGGCAGTGTGGATACTGAGAGGAAGGGGGGGGGGGGGGGGGGTATAATGGAGCGATCGCTATGAATGATTCTACAGGCTATTGCTGGTACGCTAGAAGAAAAATTTTCCGTGTGGAAAATGAATTACTTTGAGAGTTAAATAACGAAGCAGCAGAGAGAATGTCGTAACTGATCGAAGGGTAATAACTGGTGGAAAGAATAGAAGTTATATCCAGATAGCAGCAAGTTCAATTACAAGTGCGGCTGGTCTATGAAAGGAAGGAAGAGATAAAATAACTTTCAGAAATGGAGATGTTTTAAAACTGGGGACATAGAGATCAGGAAACCAGAGAAGCAGCAAAGGACCCTAACTGGCTGCTGGAGGCAGACTAAGAGTTAAAACATGAAGAGGTCTTGCTAGGAGAAAACGTAGGAAACTGAAAAGTATAAGTTGAACGTTCTTCGAAGGAGGCCCAAGTGGTAATGAAGAAAAGTCACTGCTCTGGAAGAAATATATTTAGCTTTGTGTTACTGCGTATTTGGTGACTACTATGGTGTTAGTGCAGTGTCCATTATGGCCCACATGAAACAACACAAAAAATATTACGTTAATGAGTGATAACATTGTATTTACCAGTATTTTATGCTTCTGTAATGAAAACGCCAGCATTGCCAGTTCTCAGAGTAGAGAACAGCTGGAGAGTGTGGTGTTGAATGGAGACAGAGAGCACGCTGACGAAGCCGCAAACTATTCTCTATCTGTCTCTGCTCAGAACGTATCACGCAGCTGCCTACATCGGTGCACACCACTCTGCAATGATGGATAGCGCAAGAGTTACTGCGTTGAACTGTCAGACGCCGCTTAATTCGAGCACCCGCTACGCATAGATGACAGATGGGTTGCCTACGCTGTGGCGCTGGGACCGACGTAAGAATCAAGGTCGGTCGGTGAGTCGCACACCACCGGAATGACATGCGTTAGCAGCCTTGGCTACTTTGAGGGCTAGTTGGTCAGATACTGTAGAGCTATTGGCAGCAAATGTCACAGCAAAAAGTCTTTTGGAGAATAACAGGGAAATAACTTTGCAAGGAGAATCATAGTAGGTACAATCGAAAACGGGAAACTTAGCCAGGATGATAAATTTTTCTTTGTGTGATTTTAGCTCTCAGTTTGCTATTACGATGAGGAAATACAGTAAACTAAGAAAAATCAAAGCTTGCTATAATGACTTGAGTTCCCCCCCCCCCTCACCCCTTCTTCCCGCCCCTCTGTAAAGAATCACAAGATGAAGTTCATTGGAAGAGGAACATTCCGACAGCCTTTTAATTCGTTTTACTCATTCCCTTCGCTCAGACAGCAGGTGAGAAATGTAAAAGAAATCGCCGATGACACTTTCGCCCCACAATATGACACATCTGCTTGAGAGGTCAGGTCAAGAACCTATGAGATCGGTGCCGATTTGCTTTTCACTGTGATAGCATTGCAGAAATCAAATCCTATGAAGGGCGTTGCTCATCACATGAACAATTGCTCTTATCTCAATCCCTCGATGGCAGAGATCCAATACTGGGTCTTGTATTCGGGTGATAGTGGGTTCCAGTCCAGTCATTCTATTGTATCTCTGAACTACATCTTTAATAACAGTGACGTCGACATTAAAATCTTTTTTTAATCTGTCCAAGACTATCTTCAGAGCTAAGTCACAGTCTTAGATATACGGCGCTGTCAGACAGAGCTCTTAAAAGCAGAGAAATTATAACAGAAATCGATTAGTGAAAGGACGAATGAAATTTGTTCGAGGTATCACGACATCTGCAAGCGAAGCAATTTGCTCATAAAGTGTGTGAAGCATAACAGCCGCTCCAAGAGAATTACTATACAGGTGAAAGCATCGTAACCATCGACATTCTCCAGAAAAGTCGTTATGTTAAAGCTTTATCGCGATCGCTGGGTTTAACCGGAACAAATGCTGGCAGTTTATTTCACAAGCTTGCTAACGAGAGGTGTTTATCATTTAGAATCTCGCTATTTCTATCTGTCGCGGTACTTCGGCGATGACTGCATTTCACGTGTCTAAGACGTCGCACTAGTTTCGAAGACTGTGCAGCTGCATTCACCGATGTCAGGTGGCACGGTATTTCGGCGTCAGATCGAGACACCATCGTCAGGCCACGTAATCGTACCACTTTGACACTCATATTCGGCGTGGTTCTAGGAAATGTTCCTGCGAGACGTCTGCTAAAGGACTTTGGTTCACTAGCAATACAACTGCCGAATTGTTAATGTAGTTAGCAGCAAAAGGTTATGAAGTACTACAGACATTTTTGGACTGCAGTATGTTTGCTAAATATTACTAATTTTCTACGGCACAATATTATAATAATTTTTCAAAATTTTTTCACACAAAAGCGTTTACATAAACACACACACACACAGACACACACACACACACACACACACACACACACACACACGAACAAACACACACACGCGCGCGGAGTGATATCATGTCTGAGTGTCAGTGAATGAACATCAGCAAAAATAGAAAATAATTGAATGTAGTCGAATTAAATTAGGCTAAGTTGAGGTAATTAGACGAGAAAATGATGCACTAAAAGTAGTAGATGAATGTTACTATTTGGGTAGCAATATAACCGATGATTAGCGAAGAAGAGAGGCAAATAGCAAGAAAAGTGTTTCTGATGAAATGTGTTAACGTAGGGTGTTATGAAGTCTTTTCTGAAGGTATTTGTCTCGAGTGTAGCCTTATACGGAAGTGAAACGTCTACCATAAGCGATTCAGACAAAAAGGAAAGCCAAACTTTTGAAATGTGGTGCTGGAGAAGAATGCTGAAGATCAGGTGCGTACCCGTGTAAACTGTGAGGATATGCTGAATCAAATGGAGGGGAAAACAAATTTATGATACAACTTGACTAAACACAGAGATGGGATAATAAGACATATCCTGTGGCATCAAGAAATTGTAATTTGGTATTAGAGAGAAGTTTGTGGTGGTAAAAATTGTAGGAGACCAATGGATGAAATCCGTAAGCAGGTTCAAATGGATGTAGGTGTCGGGTAGTTATTCGGAGATGAAGAGACTTCACAGTATAGAGTAGCATGGAGAGCTGCACCAAAGCAGTCTTAGAACTGAAGACCACAACAGCAGCGTCGCAATAAATTTACGTTGTCCAGTCTTAAATGTTTACCCCAGTGATGTAGGTCTGTCGTGATCCATTTGATGACAATGCCGGCGATCTCTTTATTGGAGCTTGTACCAGAAAAGTGCCACACTTCGTATCCTCGTAGAGGATACGAGCATCAGTCTGTTTCACTAGCACTCCGAGAACCACTGCTTCTCACGGAGCTGCAGGTGTTACTGCAGTCAAGGCGGGCAAACATTGTAAGATTTTAACAACACTGAAACGACAGTTCGACGGTATAGCCTGCAGAGTTATTTTCAAAGCACCACGGGGTTGCTTGTTCGCCGGCGGATCTGACGTGGTGCTGGGCGTTTGCCGGGACACGGTGCCTACGGCTGGCACAGTCTGCTGAGCTCTTCGGTACTGGCGCTACGTACCCTGTGACACGGTGTGCTGGTCGCGGTCTCCTCGGCTGCGTGCTACGCTGCGTCCTCTGCTCCCTCGCTGCCTGCGACCAGATAGCCCCGACGCGACGTTCTGGCGGCGCCTCGCAGCCGACCACTGCCGCGGACCACGTGCCGGCCGCCGCTATATACTAAGTGACCGACCGCAGCAGAGAATGCAGCAGCAGCCCGCCCCCTACCCCCCACCGGCCCCCGGTGCACGCAGCCTGCCCCTCCACTGGCGCGTCAACCCGCCTCGTGCGGCACCGCCGGCGTCACGCCGCGTAAATCCCGCGCTGGTATTTCGTTCCCCAGTCTGGTCCGGCGGTCCGGCCACACTCGGAGGCGGACTAGCGGTAGCCGAGCCCTGGCCGCCCTGACGCACGCCAGCTAATATTAGCCGCTCCCACCTGCCGGCTCGCGCCGCTTTCCGAGAATCAGCCAGCCACTCGCGGGATGTAGGTGACCGGCAACAGGTTGGCGCAGGGGAAGGACCTGCCGCCGTTGACGTCACGGCTGCAGCGCGCGCACGCTCTCTCATCTCTCTCTCTCTCTCTCCTCTCTCTGTCTCTCGCTCTCTCTTTTTCACCGCTTGCACGTGTGTGAATGTGGCAGCTGCCCGGGAGTCCCCGGGTCGCTTCCCACTCGTATAGTCTGGGAGACGAGTCTTAGGCGTTGACGGCCCAGTAGCGGCTCTTCGTTGCCTAGCGGTCACAGGAAGCCAGCCAATGGCGGACTGAGCTCGAGCAGCTAGCATGAGCCACGTTGCCGGGTTCACACTCAGGCTACTGATAAAATATCGATACACTGATATTTTTTCCAAAAGTAATGTCGATATACCGGGTGATCAAAAAGTCAGTAAAACTTTGAAAACTTAATAAACCACGGAATAATGTAGATATAGAGGTAAAAATTGACACACATGCTTGGAATGACACGGAGTTGTCGGCCGGAGTGGCCGTGCGTTTCTAGGCGCTGCAGTCTGGAGCCGAGCGACCGCTACGGTCGTAGTTTCGAATCCTGCCGGGCATAGATGTGTGTGATGTCCTTAGGTTTGTTAGGTTTAATTAGTTCTAAGTTCTACGCGACTGATGACCTCAGAAGTTAAGTCTCATAGTGCTCAGAGCCATTTGAACCATTTGACATGGAGTTTTATTAGAACAATAAAAAAAAAAAATAAAAAAAACAATAGTTCACAAAACGTCCGACAGATGGCGCTGGACAGCAAAACGTCAGTGACTGCGCATGACAATCGTGTAGAAAAGGAGCTGTAATGAGAGAGAGAATCAGACGCGACAGCAGTCGCAGCATGTTGACGTTACCTGAAAAGGCGCTTTTAGTAAAGCTGTATTATCGGAATGGGGAATGTGCTAGTCCAGCGTTACGGTCCTATCGCCATAGGAAGTGGATTCGAACGGGTAAAGGTCCGTTGACAAATGCAGCTGTGGCGAGAATGATTTCGAAGTTCCGAAGCCACGGGTTGTTTAGACGATAGACCCCGTAGTGACCGACCGAGCACAAGGCGTAATGCTGCCGAGATAGTTCAGGAAGAAATGGAGACTGTAGCGGGTTCGTCTATGCACGGGGAAGTCAGCGCTCGTGCAGTCGCACGTCACACTGGCATTCCATACACTACTGTTTGGTTGGCACTTAGGCGTACTCTACGATGCTATCCGCACAAAATCCATCGGCATCTTGAACTGTTACCTGGCGATTTAGTGAAGCGGAGGGCATCTGCGGTGTGGGCGTTTCAAAAGATGCGGAAGATGAAGATTGGTTGAGTAACGTGTTGTGGACCGACGAGGCCTATTTCACGCTCCGAGGGTGTGTCAATGCCCACAACTGCAGAATTTGGGCTACCGAAAATCTTAGAACTGTCGTGGAAACTCCACTGTACGACGAGAAAGTCACGGTATGGGTTGGATTTACCACATCTACCGTTATCGGGCCTTTTTTCTTCAAGGAAATGCGTGATTCTGGTTTTGTAACTGCTACCGTGACGGGTGAGAAGTACGCCGATATGTTACAGAATCGCATCATCCCCAGCCTGGCTGATAAACACCTGCTGGAACGTACGATGTTTATGCAGGATGGCGCTCCACCCCATATTGCTAGACGCGTGAAAGATCACTTGCGCGCGTCGTTTGGTGATGATCGTGTGCTCAGCCGCCACTTTCGTCATGCATGGTCTCCTAGGTCCCCAGACCTCAGTCCGTGCGATTATTGCCTTTGGGGTTACCTGAAGTCGCAAGTGTATCGTGATCGACCGACATCTCTAGGAATGCTGAAAGACAACATCCGACGCCAATGCCTCACCATAACTCCGGACATGCTTTACAATGCTGTTCACAACATTATTCCTCGACTACAGCTATTGTTTGGAATGATGAGCATTTCCTGTAAAGAACATCATCTTTGCATTGTCTTACTTTGTTATGCTAATTATTGCTATTCTGATCAGATGAAGCACCATTTGTCGGACTTTTTTGAACTTTTGTATTTTTTTGGTTCTAATAAAATCCCATGTCATTCCAAGCATGTGTGTCAGTTTGTACCTCTCTATCTACAGTATTCCGTGATTTATTCAGTTTTCAAATTTATACTGCTTTAAGCTGTAAGACATTTCACAATCTGCGCCGTCCAATTCAGAACAAAAGACGCGGCAAGTTGATCAAGGGCATCGTTTCGCTGGAAGACAATGCCCGTCCGCATGTCGCGAATCAGTCCAAAGATCTCATCACATCTTTTCGATGGGAAACTTTCCATGTTTGAATTGTTGTATGATGTTTGTCAAATGTTATAAGCATCATAGAACAATTTAGATGTGGAAATCTTTAAATTAGGAGTGTGTTGTGCCTTACACCAAGATTATGGCTAAAAAATAGAATGAATTATATCCTTCCAGTACTAGCGGTAATTCAGACTACCTATTTGATTGTCTTGATTTGCCTGCATAGCTTAGTATTTTAGTATACGCGTGATAGTGATGACATCGTTAACAAGGAAGGTGGGCTTTACCACCATCTTGGATTGTGGTCATTGTCTCTGCATGTAAGCAACATGCGCGCCTCCTCTCAGGTGCTAGTTACATGGGATATGCACCAGGCAGTGCATTGATCTGCTGCTTGCACTGCATGGAAGTCAATAATATACTGTGGGCAATCTGGAAAGAAGAGAATCGAAGTGTTTGAAATGAAGTGTTGTGGAAGACGCTGAGAATTGAATGAACTGATAAGGAATGAAGTACTCTGCCGAAATGGTGAGGAAGGATGTGGAAAACAATGGTTAGAGAAAATAATAGGATGATAAGACATGTATTAAGGTACAAGCGAATGACTTCTGTGAGAAACTGTAGTGAGAAACCGATTGGGATATATCTAAAAAATCATAGTCGACTTCGCGTATTGTACTACTCTGAAGTGAGGAGTTCAGCACAGGAGAGAAAGACGTAGCAGGTTGCATCAAACCTGTCAGATGACCTTAGATTCTGTGCCAGTTCCAGTCTGCGCCGAAGATTTTTCGTGGTAATGTAGGAATAAAGTCATTAACAATTGTTTTAGGTTAATATGTAATTTAGTTATCAATCTCTTTGATAGAATCGTTACATGGAGTAGTATAATGGTTACACAATAGATACATGACAAGTTTATAGCATGTAGTGTCAGGTGACAAAACGACGATGTTTGGAGGTCGTGATACGTTTGGGCGGCTAGGGCACATTTGCGCCGATTTATTTTGGGAATTTTTAAATTTTTTGTTTGATTTATCGTGTTTAAAATCGTTTGCTCTTATAAAATGGTTTTTAAAGTTGGTATATATACATCTAACTCAGCACTACAGTTCAGAATGCAAAATAATTTTAAATTGGCTTAAGTCGAATGCGTAAACGTGGCTCAGGTATGGGGCAGGTATATGCACCTAGGGTGGGGGCACGTTTAGCTGTTTACAACAGGTTATAAAGCGGGCATCAAATGTGGTAATTATTACACGCTTCTATGCAACAAAATACTTTCTATTTGAATGACGAGTGACCCCAGAGTATGCTGCCACAAGACACTAGACAATGGAAGTAGGAAAAGTAAATCAATTTTATGAATTTTTATCTCCAAAATCTGATATTATCCTTGACGCTGAAGTTACATAGCTTAGGCGTTACATGTAACTTCCAATTCAAGTTCTTATCAGTATAAGGACCTAAGAATGTACAATAAATGTTACAGCACAAATCTAAATCTTCACAGTTCGTGAGTAAATCATTCACAACTAAGAAGCTTCTGGCTGGGAAAAGCCCCTCTCACTCCACAGAACGAAGCACGTCAGAACTGAGTCATGCTGCAGGAAGTTCATATCTTCTTGTTTTGGTTACGCAGAAATAAAATCTGCCACAGCAGAAGAATGTTGCGCGGCGCGCGCCTACGTCCCTACATCAGACATAAAAACTCTGCCTTTGATTTTTACGAACGGATTCTTTCCTGGACTCATTTAAATTACGCGTCTATTTGTTGCTGGGGAACATCGTTATACCGACTCAGCGAGACGACGTGACTCAGAAGTTTGAAGTAATCCCAGAACGGAAAAGTGCTGTGTTTTTATATTTAACAGGGATGTCAAACGTCACTTACGTTGCGACAGTAAAGGACATTGTGTGGCAACAGGTAGCGAGACGATTACGTCGGGCAGTCAACATACGCAGTTGACCCTCAACATAAATAAATGTTACGTGTTGCGCATAAACAGATGAGCGGTGGCGTCGTGAATGAGATAGTGGATTCGGGAGGAGCGAAGTACCAATCCCCGTACGTCCATATAAATTTTCATTGCCGGCCGGGGTGGCCGTGCGGTTCTAGGCGCTTCAGTCCGGAACCGCGAGATTGCTACGGTCGCAGGTTCCAATCCTGCCTTGGGCATGGATGTGTGTGATGTCGTTAGGTTAGTTAGGTTTAAGTAGTTCTAAGTTCTAGGGGACTGATGACCTCAGCTGTTAAGTCCCATAGTGCTCAGAGCCATTTGAACCATTTTTGAAATTTTAATTTTCCGTAGTCCCCTCATCACTCAAAGCTGAGGCTGTGAGGTTTTCTTCGAAAATGACAGATTTCTGTCCCGTACTGGTCAGTGCTAGCTTGTATTCCGTCACAAATAAAACGGTCATCTACAAATGGATGTTACAGCCATACCTTCCTTCGAAAGACACACACGAGTGGTGTTATCAGATTCAGTTTGCACAAAATTGGGACTGAGGATCAGCGGTATTAGGACTTGGAAACCGGAAATGAGGATAGGAATGTAAATTTTTAATTATTAGATTTTATTATAATACAAAATGAGCAAAATTGGTACTCTTAGCAACCTTGCTCAAAAGTTCTAATTGTCCGGCGGAAGTACCAACTTTAGGCTGGTAATATAAAAAATTTCAATGTGCTTCGGTATGAGTCGGCATGGTTTTTAAATACACGTGGACGTCACCGATTCAGCTATAAGAGGGTTTTGTTCTTAAATTCACAACCGGTTTCAGGTTACAGCACCAGGCGCAATTATTGAAAACAAACAAGAGGAGTACGCTAAAAAAATACTCTTTACGTATGCTTGTGTGCATAAAATAAAGCGAATGAGGACTATCCTTTTTAAGATTCTAACAGCGGTCGGGCTAGATACGGTGAAAGGCGGGAAAGGAATACGTCGCAATATCATGGTGACAACCAATACGAAAACAAAGAAACTGCCCAGAGGCATGGTATGAGAAAAGAACCAGAACTAAAGTTGCGTTTCACCAAAATTACGGTTGGGTAGTTTTGGTAGAGTACATAACTGGCATAGTAAATTATAGGATTGCCGATGGTATTGGTAGCAGAGGTACAGAAAGAAACATAAATGAATGTATGGGAGAGAAGCTGGGGGCCGACGACTTTCCTTTGTTTTTTCTTTGTTTATTTATTTCTTTGTTTCTTTGGAATATAATTAGAACGACATATTATTCAGTGTTAGACCATGTGTATTTTATGTTCCTACTGAACATAAACTGCATTTTATAAGTGAGCAAAGTTGGTCTGCGCCGTTATATAACCAAAGGAATTACTTCTGTTGCAAGTACAGTTTACATGCACAAACAAACAAAAATCTGTATAATTATTATTGTTATTTTGTGCTGCGTGGAACCTTCTTCATTATGATCAAAGTCAGGAATTTCTTGTTACTACTGACAAGTGCGAAAGTTGTTTATGAACAACAGAAACATATTTTATATAAGCCCGACGAAGTATTGAAGCTATGTTTGATAGGTTTTTGCTTTGCCTTTTTCTTAATTTTACCTTTATTTTTAGGAAATTGCATTTTCTAGCACTACACGGTGAATTTGTATTGCTTTCGTTATTTTTACTAAACTATCCCTCTGTTTCAGGTTAGAAACTGAGGGTTTTCGAATAAAACTTCAACGAAACATTGAAAATTTTAATTTTGCTGTAAATGCTGTTTATTTTTAAATAGCAGACATGGGAACATTTTTGTAGAGCAAAAACTTTCTGTAGGTTTCGCAGCCCTTTATATATATTCACTCAGTTTCTAGCTGGTTCACTGCTTCCGCTTTCTAAGAAAAAATGATTTAAGGGTTTCCATACACCATTCAGAATTGGTAGTAGTTCCATGTGGCATGACGTCTACGAGCAGCAGTCCTTCTGAATAAAAAAAGCACAGGAGCCATTACTTTTTCTGCTGAAGGCGCATTTTTTAATTTTTTCATCTTCGGCGAGTTTGCGTCATGCCATTCCATAGATTGCAGTTTCGTCTCCTGTTCATAGTGATCGAGCAGGGTTTCATCTCCCGTCATAGATGTTGCAAGGAAGTCATCCCTAGAATTCTCGTACTGTTCCAAAAGTTCGCTGGACACTAACTTTCGTGTTTCTTTGTGGGGATCCGTCGACGTACACCACCCGCCGCAAACCTTTTGCAATTTCAACTTTCTCGACATTCTGCGCACGCCCGCTCCTCAAACTCCAACTGGTATTGACAGTTCGCTCACAGTTATGCTTCTGCTAACGAAAATGAGATTGTTTATATGCTGCACAGTGTCAGGAGTCTCTGCAGTGTTCGGGCTTCCGAGGTCCCGATTATTGGCATGCCCACTCTCATCAGATAACCTGCTTCCCCGACGACCAGCTGCCCTGCGATCAACAGCGACGTCACCATACAGCTTCTCCCTTCTCGTGTGAATGTTTGTCACTGCCTCATTCTCACAACGCAGGAACTGTAGACTGAGGTGACAAAAGTCACGGGATACCTTCTAATATCGTGTCCGACCTCCTATTGCCCGGCGTATTGCAGCAAATCGGTGGCATGGACTCAACAAGTCGTTGCAAATGCCTGCAGAAATTCTGAGCCACGCTGTCTCTATAACTGCGAAAATACTGTCGATGGATGATTTTGTGAACGTTCCATAAATGTTGGATGCGATTCACGTCTGGCGATCTGGGTGGCCAGATCGAATTGTTCAGAACGTTCTTCGAATAGTGGCGAACGATTGTGGCCCGATGTCATGGTGCGTTGTCATTCATAAAAACTTCCATAATTGTTTGGAAACATAAAGTCCATGAATGGCTGCAAATGGGCTACAAGTAGCCGAATATAGCCATTTCCAGTCAATGGCCAATTCAGTTGGGTCAGAGGACGAAGTGCATTCAATGTAAACACAGTGCACGCCATTATGGAGCCAGCACTAGTTTGCACACTGCTTCCTTGACAACTTGGGTCCATGGCTTCCTGGGTCTGGGCCACACTCGACCGTTACCGTCACCTCTGACCAGCTGATTTAGGGACTCATCTGACCGAGCCACGCTTTTCGAATTGTCTAGGGTCCAATCAATGTGGCAACGGGCCTAGGAGAGGCGTTGCATGCGATGTCGTGTCGTCAGCACTTTGCTTCATCGCGTCGGTCGTCCGCTGCCATAGCCCATTAATGCCAAATTTAGATCCACTGCTCTCGGTCATTAAGTGAAGGCCGTCCACCAGTGGTTTATCCGAGAGGGAATCCTTGAAATTTGATATTTTGGCCACGCTGTTGACACTGTGGAGGTCGCAGTATTGAATTCCCTAACGTTTTTCGAAGTGGAACGAAACATACGTGTAGCTCCATCTACCATATCGCGTTCTAAGCCCGTTAATTCCCGTAGTGAGGTGATAATCACGCCGGAAAGCTTTTCACTGGAGTCACCTGAGTACAAATGACAACTCCACCAACGCACCGCTCTTTATAACTCGTGTACGCGACACTACCGCCATCCTATACCTAGTGTCCCATGCCTTTTCTCAACAGGACGTTACTTCAGACGAACGTCAAGTGCATCAGCCATCTTGGTGGGGCTCTACAACAGCACGACTTACGAAGACGGGTTTAATTAAATTTGAATACAAGCAGGAGGATTGTTTCTACAATCTTCGTGCATACCAAAGACATAGAACAAACGCTGTATTCTTGAGGAAATGTTGTGTACTTGTTTTGGAGTGACTTTCGCATTTCAAAAGTGACTGGCCGCAGTTTTCTGTAATTATATTCTTTTAATACGCTACTGGCCATTAAAATTGCTACACCAAGAAGAAATGCAGATGATAAACTGGTATTCATTGGACAAATATATAATACTAGGACTCACATGTCATTACATTTTCACGCAATTCGGGTGAAATCAGTACCCAGAACAACCGCCTCTGGCACTAATAACGGCCTTCATACGCCTGGGCATTGTCAAACAGACCTTGGATGGCGTGTACAGCTACAGCTGGTCATGCAGCTTCAACACGATACCACAGTTCATCAAGAGTAGTGACTGGGGTATTGTGACGAGCCAGTTGCTCGGCCACCATTGACCAGACGTTTTCAATTGGTGAGACATCTGCAGAATGTGCTGGCCAGGGCAGCAGTCGAACATTTTCTGTATCCAGAAAGGCCCGTACAGGACCTGTAACATGCGGTCGTGCATTATCCTGCTGAAATGTAGGGTTTCGCAGGGATCGAATGAAGGGTAGAGCCACGGGTCGTAACACATCTCAAATGTAACGTCCTCTGTTCAAAGTGCCGTCAATGCGAACAAGAGGTGACCGAGACGTGTATCCAATGGCACCCCATACCATCACGCTGGGTGATACGCTAGTATGGCGATGACGAATACACGCTTCCAATGTGCGTTCACCGCGATGTCGCCAAACACGGATGCGACCATTACGATGCTGTAAACAGAACCTGGATTCATCCGAAAAAATGACGTTTTGCCATTCGTGTACCCAGGTTCGTCGTTGAGTACACCATCGCAGACGCTCCTGTCTGTAATGTAGGGTCAAGAGTAACCGCAGACATGGTCTCAGATCTGATAGTCCATGCTGCTGCAAACGTCGTCGAACTGTTCGTGCAGATGGTTGTTGTCTTGCAAACGTCCCCATCTGTTGACTCAGGGATCGAGACGTGGTTGCACGATCCGTTACAGCCATGCAGATAAGATGCCTGTCATCTCGACTGATAGTGATACGAGACCGTTGCGATCCAGCACAGCGTTCCGTGTTACCCTCCTGAACCCACCGTTTCCAAATTCTGCTAACAGTCATTGGATCTCGACCAACTCGAGCGGCAATGTCGCGATACGATAAACCGCAATCGCGATGGCCTACAATACGACCTTTATCAAAGTCGGAAAGGTGATGGTACGCATTTCTCCTCCTTACACGAGGCATCACAACATTTCACCAGGTAGCGCCGGTCAACTGCTGTTTGTGTATGAGAAATCGGTTGGAAACTTTCCTCATGTCAGCACGTTGTAGGTGTCGCGACCGGCGCCAACCTAGTGTGAATGCTCTAAAAAGCTAATCATTTGCATATCACAGCATCTTCCTGCTGTCGGTTAAATTTCGCGTCTGTAGCACGTCGTCTTCGTGGTGCAGCAATTTTAATGGCCAGTAGCGTAGATAGTCATGCGTTCCACAATATCCATAGCGGAAAAGGTTGATAAAGAAATGACCTCCGACACCAACCACTTTTCCTTTTCTTAACCATCCAGTCAGCATACAATTTACATCAGAGTGCTTTCCTATGAAGAAAGACACACAGATGTTTAGGGTCGCTTGACAGGGCAGCCAGCACAAAGAGGTGTTCGAGGAAATGCTGTCTTGTTGACCAGAGCTGCAATGCGTGGGCCGATGCTTTCCAGTAGCACGTTCTGACCTCTCAGCCGGCTCTTTCCTCGTCCGTCAAGCCTTTGTCTGACGTCGGCAATTTGTAGAGATCGTCACATCCCGCCCCGAGTTGACATCAATCGCGGCGCGCTTTGAAAGCGGCAGCTGCCGATCACCCAACCAGCTGCCGATCACCCAACAAGTGCGGCCGTGTGAGAGATCGTGGCAGCAAGCCTGCGGGCTGGGCGATGTGCCGACACTGAGAGATTCGTTCAGCCTTCACGCTCAGGAACTCCGTATCTACTGACTGACTGCTAGAGACAGAGACTGCCACGTTGCTTCGCTGTGAACGTCTCGAGGTTTACTGGTTAGGATGCAACTTGTCGGTGTCGTCACAGTTCAGCCATCATTCCGTGTGGTTGTTCGAGGAGTGCAACGTGTGTAGGCGCCACTGTCTCCTGTCTTATGCCAGAGTGTTAGCAGACAGAAAGTTTAACTATTACTTTAGGTTCTTTCACTTCTCCCGTCCGTTCATCCCGGTATTGCGTATCCGAACTAATGTGAAGGAGGTTGCGCGCCTTCGAATGTACTGGGTACTTCTTGCAGTTGAACCACCTTGCACGTCGAACACCGGCGCTACTACTCCGGGACGGCTGGCATGCCTATATTTCCGAATCGCAGGCACAAGTTCACATCTCAACAAGCCATCGTGTCGTGTATGGTGGAGAGTACTTCTGGTACCCCTGTCGCATTTCCCACCTTTCCTGTTCCATTCACGGGTGTCAGTAATCTTCAATATGAACTCTAATTTAGGTCTAAATTAAATTTCCTTACGATTCCTGTATTGAGAACTACAGATTTTACATTAAAATTTCTCAGTTTACGTTAAAGAGACTGTTGAGAATAACATTCTGAAAATAACTACCAAAACCCTCATTGAATAACTAATGAAGCAACTGCAGATGCTGTCTGCATATGCTACGAGGGTGAGTCAAAAGAAAACCTTAAATTTGTAATAACACATCGAAATTTCGCGCCGTTATCCTGTAGGTTGGTAAGCGTGCTACAAACCGCGTGCGGAATGGCCTGTAGGTGGCAGCATAGTGCAAATGCACAAATACCGTCGCAGTATCAGTATAAAGATGGCCGCCCCACTTGCGACTTGCACCAGAGAGGAACAGCGTTCTGTTACTCGGTTTTTGCGTAGTAAAGGTGTGAAACCTATTGAAATTCATCGGCGAATGAAGGTTCAGTATGGTGACGCATGTTTGTCACAGCAGCAAGTCTACGAATGGAGTAGGAAGTTCGCAAATAGTGTGACTACAGTGGAAGATGCTCCTCGTCCAGGTCAGGCACAACGAGTTGTGACTCCACAGAACATTGCAGCAGTTGAAGCCATAGTGAAGGAAAACCGCCGAGTGATACTGAATGACATTGCAGCGTGTTTACAGATTAGTCATGGGTAAGCACACCACATTGTGCATGACATGCTCCAGTTTCACAAAGTGTATGCAAATGGGTGCCACGGCAGCTGACTCCTGGAATGAGAGAACGACGTGTTGATGCTTGTAAAGAACTTCTTCGGCGCTTTGAACAAGAAGGTGATGGCTTCCTTGCAAGAATCGTTACTGGGGACGAAACCTAGGTTCACTTCCACCAACCGGAAACAAAGAGAGCGATCAAGGAATGTCGCCATTCCTCATCACCAAAAACAAAGAAGTTTCAAACAGAACCATCAGCAGTGAAGGTTATGCTGACTCTCTTTTGGGACGAAAAAGGTGTCACTTTGTAGCATTACATGCCTAGAGGGACCACTGTCACCAGTGCCATAGACAGAGCTCCTAAAAAATCATCTGCGGCCTGCAATCAAATCAAAGCGACGTGTGCTGCTGTCAACAATGCAAGGCCCCACACTGCCCGTTCAACAGTTGCAACAATCACAGACCTGCATTTTGAGTGTCTTCCTCATCCACCATACTCACCACCATACTCACCAGACCTTGCCCCAAGTGATTTCCGTATGTTTGGACCACTCAAAGACGCAATGGGAAGGAAGAAGTTCCGTTCTGATGAAGAAGTACGCCACGCGGTGCATGAGTGGTTGCGCGGACTACCAAAAGAATTTTTTTCTAAAGGAATTTATGCACTTTGTAAGCGCTGGAGGACTTGCATTGAGCGTGGGGAATATTATGTTGAGAAGTGATACAGCTTTGTACCACTTCTGCACAATAAATAATATTTAAGGTTTTCATTTGACTCGCCCTCGTATAACACAACAAAAAAAAAGCAGTTCGTTGTTTGCTACTGAGGTGCACCACGAAGCAACAGGACGCGGAATATTCCACCTATCCGGGCTTTTGCTTCTAGATCGACTTTGCTGAGAATTGGAAAAATCGTAGATTAACTTTAAAATAATGTTTTAACTCTGCAGCTAAATTTTTTCGAATAAATTTAATGCCTGTGCCTTAATCGTAATGGTTGCCGGAAGGCGAATGGAATCATTCCAAACGACTGTGAGACGAACTTTGCATTTCTGTGCATCTACAGTGAAACAAAGTCATTCAAGATTTGTAAGTTATACTTGGAAAATTTATTGACTAGCTGAGACAACTCGCATGAGTGCAGCTTCCACCGTACCTACGTCAGAGGCAGATCATGGTAAGCAAAGTTTTGTAAAGCAGTGCGAATTCGTGAACTGCGTATTAGTTTTACATCCTTAGTAAGGAGTATTTACCATTTGCGAGCGCTGCATGATAGACTAACATTCTTTCTAAAACTGTGGTGATTATTGTCTCACAGTGTCATAGAGAGGTTCAAGTGGTTCAAATGGCTCTAAGCACTTTGAGACAACATCTGAGGTCATCAGTTCCCTAGGCTTAGAACTACGAAACCTAACTAACCTAAGGGCATCACACACATCCATGCCCGAGGCAGGATTCGAACCTGCGACGGTAGCAGCAGCGCGGTTCCGGACTAAAGCGTCCAGAAACGCTCGGCCACAGCGGCCGACCGTAGAGAGGTGCTGATGTACAGATCTGCACGGTTTACTTCGCGACAAATGATAATGCCTCTTGGAAAATTCTTTAAGTAGAAAATAATATGATGATGAAATGGAAATACAATTTTCCCAGGCCCATCTCTGTGACAGTGGAGGCCAACTGCATCCAGAGTTAGCTGGTTCGAATCTTTGTGGTGGAAGCCAAAGTAGTTACAAGTGCATCTACGTCTACATGAATACACTGTAAATCACACTTAAGTGCCTGGCAGAGGGTCATCGAACCACTTTCACAATAATTCTCTATTAATCCAATCTCGAACAGGGCGCGGAAAAAACGAACACCTATACCTTTCCGTGCGAGCTCTGATTTCCCTTATTTTATTATGATGATCATTTCCCGCTTTGTACGACGGCGTCAACAAAATATTTTCGTATTCGGAGGAGAAAGCTGGTGATTGAAATTTAGAAGATTCCGTCGCAACGAAAAATGCCTTTGTTTTGATGATGTCCACCTCATATACTGCATCATCTCAGTGCCACTCTCTGCTCTATTTCTCAATAATACAGAACGTTCTGCTCTTCTTTGCGGTTTCTCGATGTACTCCGTTAATCCTACCTGGTAAGGATCCCACACCGCGCAGTAGTATTCTAAAAGAGAACGGACAAGCGTAGTGTAGGCAGTCCGTTTAGTAGATGTGTTGCAACTTCTGAGTGTTCTGCCAATAAAACGCAATCTTTGGTTCGCCTTCCCTACAATATTTTCTATGTGTTCTTCCAATTTAAGTTGTTCACAATTGTAATTCCTAGGTATCTAGTTGAATCTACGGTCTTTATAGTTAACTGATATATCGTTAAGCGAAGTTTAATGGATTACTTTTAACATTCAGGTGGATGACCTTACAATTTTCTTTATTTAAGGTCAATTGCCAATTTCCAATACAGATAAATTTTCTAAATCGTTTTGCAACTTGTTTCGATCTTCTAACGACTTTACTAGACGGTAAACGACAGCATAATCTCTAAAGAACTTAAGACAACTGCTCAGATTGTCTCCTAAATCGTTTATATAGATTAGGAACAGCAGAGGGCCTACAACGGTACCTTGTTACACTAGATGATTTTTAGTCAGTTACTGGGGCCTGTGACCTCTCTGACAGGAAATCACGAATCCGGGTACATAACTGAGACAATATTCCATAAGCACGCAATTTGATTACAAGTCGCTTGTGAGGTACAGTGTCAAAAGCCTTCTGGAAATCTAGAAATACGAAATCAAATTGAAACCCCTTGTCAGTAACAATCAACACGTCGTGTGAGTAAAGAGCTAATTGTATTTCACAAGAACGATGTTTTCTAAATCCGTGATGATTATGTGTCAATAATACACAGTTCTTTTCGAATAAATTTATAATGTTCGAACACAAAATAAGTTTCAAAATCCTGCTGCATATCGATGTTAATGATATGGGCCTGTAATTTAGTGTATTTAGTATTTGGAAGGAAAGATGACGGCGTACATTTCCTGATCACCACAGCAAACTGCTGTCTTCAGTGTTAAATATCAGAACTCTCCGTTTTGCACTTGATATGCTGCTGTGCAGTTAACATAAATAGGAACCATAAACAAAGGTTTTCAAAGTAGTTTGCGCACCAGGATTCATCCCATGAATTCAAGTAACTGTAAGTGATGCCATCAAGTACGCCTTTGATATACATAATTCCAGATACCCCGCCACATTCAGAGCTTACTAGTTTCGATTTTCTTCTGTTTTTCCATAGATACACACACGACGCCCACAGTGCTGTAAACAGTCACTAGGAACTGTGTCGCTTGGCGACTTGAAACCGATAATCGTAAAATAAAAACTCTACCATCACGTAAGGTGACTGGTAGCAGTAATTTCTGACATGCGTTATTCATAAATATCTCTGTGATTCCAAAAGACTATCGTGCGAAAATTGCAACGTATACCCATTTTTCCAACTTTTAAACTCACTTTACAGGAGCTGAGGATGTACACCATTTGCGATATGTTGTTTTGTAGGGCGGGCAACCACAGCCAAACTTCGACATTTTATCAAAGAAAATTCCGCTCTGGCTGTATGAATGATTTTTATTAAATCTGCGACCGGTTTCGCACCACTTATCGGTGCATCCTCAGGCAATATACGCTATTTATGACATGGTAACGTTGAACATTGTCCTGTAGCCACTCCCCACCATTCACATCCAATATGCCGCTGTGATGTGATAAACGCCTATATGGGTGGAAGAGCACGCGCGTGCTAAGTAGTTGAAGTCGCAACGACAGCAGGCCGCTGTGGAAATTTGATCAGTGTGTTGCCTGTCTGCAGGCGCGAATTATTATGGTGCTGCATTGTGGAGCACATGAATTGTCTACGTATTCTGTCACGCTTACCCGCTAGGCGTACACCCTTTGTCAAAGTACAAGGTGACCGAAAAGTCCGCTAACATTTGAAAATTCATTACTTCACGGAATAATGCGGGTAGACATGTAAAAATTGACACACATGCTTGAAATGACTCGAAGTTTTATTGCAACCGAAGAAGTGCACAATATGACCAACAGTTGACGTTTCATGTGGAACACCGTGTTCATTATAACAAGTGCTCAGAATGTCGGTCGTTATTCACAAACAATACCTGCAGTCGAGGGGCAATTTTGTGAACAACCCTGTATAGCATATCAGTAGGTATGATGAGAAATTGCTGTTACATGTTCTCTCTATGCATCCCTAATGAAGTCGGACGACCGCGGTAGACTCGCGACTTCAGGTAACCCAACAACCAATAATCACACGGATTGACGTCTGGAGACCTGGTAGGCCAAGCATGACGGAAGAAGCGGCTCAGCATGCAATCCACACCAAACAATGTGCGAGGGAAATCTTTCATACGTGTAAGAATATGGTGTGGAGCGCCATACCAGTCGTACCTTCCGGCAGGCGTTTATCAGCCACTCAGCGATGACGTGATTCGCTGCATCACTACAGCTAATTTTATACAGGTCTCTCATAGGGAGTCACTGACGTGTTGCTGTCCAGCGCCTTTGTTGGGCAGTCTTTGCACTCGTTTCAGATTTCAATAAAACCCCCTGTCATTTCAGGCTTGTGTCACTTTTTACTTCTCTATTAATTATTCCGTGAATGAGTGCATTCTCACTCGTTAAAGTCCTGTACTACGAAATGAAATTTTGAGATGCTCTATCCACTAATATACACTAATATCCATTAAAATTGCTACACCAAAAAGAAATGCAGATGATAAACGTGTATTCATTGGACAAATATATTATACTAGAACTGACATGTGATTACATTTTCACGAAATTTGGGTGCATAGATCCTGAGAAATCAGTACCCAGAACAACCACCTCTGGCCGTAATAACGGCCTTGATACCCCTGGACATTGAGTCAATCAGAGCTTGAATGGCGTGTATAGGTACAGCTGGCCATGCAGCTTCAACACGATACCACAGTAGTGACTGGCGTATTGTGACGAGCCAGTTGCTCGACCACCATTGACCAGGCGTTTTCAGTTGGTGAGAAATCTGGAGAATGTGCTGGCCAGGGCAGCAGTCGAACATTTTCTGTATCCTGAAAGGCCCGTACAGGACCTGCAACATGAGGTCGTGCATTATCCTGCTGAAATGTAGGGTTTCGCAGGGAATGGATGAAGGGTAGAGCCACGGGTCGTAACACATCTGAAATGTAACGTTCACTGTTAAAAATGCCGTTAATGCGAACAAGAGGTGACCGATACGTGTAACCAATAGTACCCCATACCATAACGCCGGGTGATACGCCAGTATGACGATGACGAATACACGCTTCAAATGTGCGTTCACAGCGATGTCGTCAAATACGGATGCGACCATCATGATGCTGTAAACAGAACCTGGATTCATCGGAAAAAATAACGTTTTGCCATTCGTGCCCCCAGGTTCGTCGTCGAGTACACCATCGCAGGCGATCGTCTGATTCAGCGTCAAGGGTAACCGCAGCCATGGTGTCAGATCTGATAGTCCATGCTGCTGCAAACGTCGTCGAACTGTTCGTGCAGATGGTTGTTGTCTTGCAAACCTCCCCATCTGTTGACTCAGGGATCGAGACGTGGCTGCACGATCCGTTACAGCCATGCGGATAAGATGCCTGTCATCTCGACTGCTAGTGATACGAGGCTGTTGGGATGCAGCACTGCGTTTCGTATTACCCTCCTGAGCCCACCGATTCCGTATTCTGCAAACAGTCTTTGGATCTCGACGAACGCGAGCAGCAATGTCGCGATATGATTAACCGCAATCGCGGTAGGCTACAATCCGACCTTTATTAGTCGGAAACGTGATGGTACGCATTTCTCCTCCTTACACGAGGCATCACAACAACGTTTCACCTGGTCAACGCCGGTCAACTGCTGTTTGTGTGCGAGAAATCGGTTGGAAACTTTCCTCATGTCAGCACGTTGTAGATGTCGCCACCGGCGCCAACCTTGTGTGAATGCTCTGAAAAGCTAATCATTTGATTATCACAGCAACTTTTTCCTGTAGGTTAAATTTCGCGTCTGTAGCACGTCATCTTCGTGGTGTAGCAATTTTAATGACCGGTTGTGTACTTTATTTGTCTGTATGTCCTCCAGCTTTCGAAGAGCTTTCTCCTGAAATAACGGAGGTACTTATTAGTAACCCTGTAAACACGTGCGCCGTAAACAGTACCGTGCCCTACAACTCTCCTTTCGGGTACTCCCGAGTTTACCTCTCCGTCGACGGAGGCAAGTGTGGATGTCCTTGTCGGGGCCGCCTCTACCCCAGAGGCTACGCGCCCTCTGGATGACGATTCAGCGGCCTGGGAACCGGAGTGTTGGTTAAGGACAAGGGAGTCGCCGCCGCCACAAGGCTGAGATGAGCCGCTTTCCTTGGCCCAGAGCGCCGGCCCCCAGAATGTGCGGCAGACACGCACCTCTCGCTGTCAACAAGACGCGGCCCTGCGTGCAGCTATTTGCGTACTCGCGTGTGTGTCAGAGGATGGAGGATGATTGTCCTGTGAAGCAGGCTGACGGCCTCAAGGTAGGGAATAGTGCGTTACGTGCAGAAGACAACCTGCCAGCCAGATTAAGTGAGAACTAGATACTCACAGCCTCGAAGCCTATAGGAATCGAAAGGGTATTTACAACTTGTACAAAAAAACCAGGCAGCAGTTAAAAGAGTCGAAGGGCATGAATGGGAAGTAATAGCTGAGAAGGGAGTGTGAGCAGGTTGTAACCTCTCTCTGATGTTGTTCACTCTGTACACCGAGCAAGAAGTAGAGGAAAGCAGGTAGAAATTTGAAAAAGCAGGCAGGAGAAGTAAAAATTTTTGCGGTTTACTGATGGCACTGTAATTCTGTCAGAGACAGCAAAAGACTTAGGAGAGCAGTTGAACAGAATGGATAGTGTCTTGAAAAGAGATCACAAGATTAATATGGACAAATGTAAAAGCAGGGTAATGGAATAAAATGGTTCAAATGGCTCTGAGCACTATGGGACTTAACTTCAGAGGTCATCAGTCCCCTAGAACTTAGAACTAATTATACCTAAATAACCTAAGGACATCACACACATCTATGCCCGAGGCAGGATTCGAACCTGCAACCGTAGCGGTCGCGCGGTTCCAGACTGTAGCGCCTCGAAGAGCTCGGCCACCCCGGCCGGCGGTAATGGAATATAATAGAACTAAATAAGGTGATGCTTATAGAGGATGGTCAAAAACAACCCGAAAAGCTTGCAATGTTATTGCAGGGTAGGGTGTGTTGAGAAGAATTTGTTAACAAAAAAATTCGATACGTTGCGCCGTAAGCAGTCGTCTTTGTAGACTGATGGTGTCTGCCCAGTACCCAACCAGTCAATCGAAATCTGCCACCCAATTTACGTACGAATGAGCCTGAGCGAACATTGCGTCTCATAATATATTGTTGTACTTAGTTAATTGTACGAGTTGTCTGATTACACTTGTGTCTCATCGGTATTATAGTCTTATGGGTTTTATGATGTACACAATTTTACGTTTATGGACATTTAGAGCAAGTTGCCAATTTGCAGCAGTATCTGACTGAATATGGATGCAATTTTTTTTCAGATGAGCTACAGCCTACATGTTTGTCGCGAGAGAATTCAGCAGCTATATTGGTATTTAAAACAAAATTATGTCGTTTAATTTTCAGTCCACATTGCAAATATTTTTAACAGTACGGCTAGTTTTGATCTTCCTTGATCATTTTCAGGTCTATGAAGATGCGGTCGCAGGTTCGAATCCTGCCTCGGGCATGGATATGTTAACTAATGTCCTTCGGTTAGTTAGGTTTAAGTAGTTCTAAGTCTAGGGTGCTGATGACCTCAGATGTTAAGTCCCATAGTGCTTGGAGCCATTTGATCTATGAAGATGCATCGGCAACCTGTTGTGTGTATACCGGAAATGGGGAAAGAGCAGATCCGTGATGATCACCTGCGGAAATAGGCAAGTCACCTGATAATCCAGTGGCAGAATGAACATTACTTTGTAAGGCTTGCGGTAGAGCATCCGGACCCATTCAGTTAGATCTTCAGGTGCTTCACGCTCCCGGCGACCAAACCACATGAGGTCCCTTGTAATTCGGTCTAAAATCATTTACAGGTTCAGGAAAGAAGAGCGAAGATGGTTAGATTTCTCACAGCCTGTTTTCAAGAAGCAAATGAGATGCATGGATAGCATCGGTGGTCCAGCCACAGCCGTTCACAAAGCCACACTGATGGCCGGTAATATTGCCAACAGCGCGTATTCTGCATTCTGGAACTCTGGACGTACTTATGAACAGCCGTATATTACAAGATTCTAAACATTTTATTGTATTATTATTAAAATTCTATTTATTTTTCGTGTGTTAAATTACATTGGGCGTGGGAGGAAGTAAAAATTTGAGACCTTTCCCACGTAATGTTCTACCGATGGCCGGCCGTTGTGGCCGAGCGGTTCTAGGCGCTTCAGTCTGGAACCGCGCGACCGCTACGGTCGCAGGTTCGAATCCTACCTCTGGCATGAATATGTTGATGTCCTTAAGTTAGTTGGGTTTAAGTAGTTCTAGGTTCTAGGGGACTGATGACTTCAGATTTTATGTCCTATAGTGCTCAGAGCCGTTTGTTCTACCGATGTTACTGCAAGATGTTTCACTGCATGACACAATGGCGATGTACTTCCAACATGATGGATGTCCGGCACATAACTCACGTGCGGCTGAAGCGGCATTGAATAAAATATTGCATGACAGGTGGATTCGTCGTCGAAGCACTGTAACATGGCCCGCACGTTCACCGGATCTGACGTCCCCGGATTTCTTTCTGTGGGGAAAGTTGAAGGATATTTGCTATCGTGATCCACCGACAACGGCTCACAACATGCGTCAGCGCATTGTCAATGCATGTGCGAACATTACGGAAGGCGAACTACTCGCTGTTCAGTGGAATGTCGTTACACGTATTGCCAAATGCATTGAGGTTGATTGACATCATATTGAGCATTTATTGCATTAATGTGATATTTACAGGTAATCACGCTCTAACAGCATGCGTTCTCAGAAATAATAAGTTCACAATGGTACATGTACCACATTGGAACAACCGAGATAAAATGTTCGAATGTACCTAAGTTCTGTATTTCAATTTAAAAAACCTATCTGTTACCAACTGATCGTCTAAAATTGTGAGCCATATGTTTGTGTCCATTACAGCGCCATCTATCACAAAGCGAGAAAAGTGGTCCAACATTCATATTTCTTTACGTACTACACGAATATGTAATAAAAATGGGGGTTCCTATTTAAAAAAAAACGCAGTTGATATACGTTTGACCTATGGCAGTTCCATCTAGCGGGCCAACCATAGCGCCATCTGGTTTCCCCCTACAAGCTAGACGAGTTTCATTCTTTGTAGTTTTCTCGTTTGATGCTTATTTCGTGAGATACTTGGTCCGGTCACTATCAATGGACCACCGTGTATAATGAGTAGGTAACGACGGAGAGAGAGATTAATAAGAAGAAAGAAAGAAAGAGAAAAAATTGGAAGTGCTCTTACTGTTAACATGCTGTGGTTAATGGAGCGTCACGGAGGTGTATGATTACCCACTGCAGGCTTACATCATCTGCTGGCAGGCGTTACGCAACACATCCCGCTGGTCTACTCCAGGTACAGCAAAGATGAAACCAGACGCTCGCTGGCTGAAAACACACAGGCGAGAGGAGCAGAAAAACGAGGCCCGCTTGTTATGATGGCAGACTGCAGAACCCGTTTCCCGGCCTCGCCTGCCGTCGCGGGACTGCAGCTAGCAGCTAGCTGGCTGGACACCTTTGTTCGTGCCGGTTCGTAAACGTGACAGCGGGAGACTGGCTGCGCGTGTTTACCACGTGTAGAGACACGCTCCTGCGCGCGGGAATCACCGTGGGTTCTCGGCCACTTGTTATCCAAGTCCGAGCCAGTGGGCGGTGTTGCGTCGTAAAAATGTTTGTACCCACTTCGTTCATCTGCATATAAGTAAAGTAAAGCGTCTTTTAGTTTACCCATCGTTTTTGATTGTAACAGAGGTACGCAGCTACACTATATTTTATTATGTGAGAGATTACAGATTTCCTCACAGACGTTCTATTGTGTTCGGGGAGGGAGTTGCAAAGTTTTTCACTCTCCAGTCCCCTCAAACTCACCCCCTCCCCTTCCCCACCACCACCAACCGTCCCATTCCTTCCAACTATTCTCCCATTTACCGTTTTGATCACATTTAACACGCCACAGATGCTCTAGTACTTTAATAGTAATGTCGCTTTAATAATAATAGAGCTATAAGAGACTAGGGACTCGAAGGGGAGTCAGTGGTTGAGAAGGGAGTGAGACAGGTTTGTAGCCTGTCCCCAATGTAATTCGATCTGTATATTGGGCAAGCAGTAAAGGAAACAAAAGAAAAATTTGGAGTAGGAATTAAAATACATGGAGAAGAAATAAAAACTTTGAGGATTGCCGATGACATTGTAATTCTGGCAGAGACAGCATAAGGATGAGCAGTTAAACGGAATGGACAGTGTCTTGAAAGGAGGATATAAGATGAACATCAACAAAAGCAAAAAGATGATAATGAATTGTAGCCGAAATAAATGCCGGCCTGGGTGGCCGAACGGTTCTTGGCGCTACAGTCTGGAACCGCGCTACCGCTACGGTCGCAAGTTCGAATCCTGTCTTGAGCATGGATGTGTGTGATGTCCTTAGGTTAGTTAGGTTTAAGTAGTTCTAAGTTCTAGGGGACTGATGACCTTAGAAGTTAAGTCCCATAGTGCTCAGAGCCATTTGAACCGAAATAAATCAGGTAATGCAGAGGGAATTAGATTAGGAAATGAAACACTTAAGGTAGTAGATGAGTTTTGCTATTTGGGGAGCAAAGTAACTGATGATGGTCGAAGTAGAGATGATATAAAATTTATGGCGAGGAAAGTGTTTCTGAAGAAGAGAAATCTGTTAATACAGATTTAAGTGTCAGAAAGTCTTTTCTGAAAGTATTTGTATGGAGTGCAACCATGTATGGAGGTGAAACAAGAGCGATAAATAGTTTAGGCAAGAAGAGAACAGAAGCTTTCGAAATGTGGTGCGACAGAAGAATACTGGAGATCAGATGGTTAGATCGAGTAACTAATGAGGAGGTACTGAACACAATTGAGGAGAAGAAGAATTTGTGGCACAACTTGATCAGATGATGGGATCGGTTGGTAGGACAAGTTGTAAGGCATCAAGGTATCACCAATTTAGTACTGGAGGGAAGTGTGGAGGGTAAAAATCGCTAAGCATATTCAGAAGGATGCAGGTTGCAGTAGTTACTCGGAGATAAAGAAGCTTGCACAGGATAGAGTAGCATGGAGAGCTGCTTCAAACCAGTCTCTGGACTGAAGACTACAACAACAACAACAATAATAGCAATAAAATATTTAAAATTGTAAGCTGCCCTCCTGTTTTCAACTTGACTGTGCAACACTCTTGAAGGATCACTTTTTGGAAATCCCATAATTATCGCCTATTCCGACGCATAAGTCTCAAATTTGGCTCAAAGTTGTCTACAACCTTTCTCTGTAATAGTTCAGAAGCAGAGAGTACTGCGATGTCACCCTGTGGCTCGGAAACACTTCAAACAACAAGGTGTAGAGAAATTCGAATAAAGGCCACAGCTGAGAAGTTCATATGAAGTGTAAGGTGAACAAACGATATCACATTGGCACAAAACTGTACCAAAATTCTGCCCCACGCCACTGTGGACGTGTAACACCCTCTCTTACTCATATTTCACCTCTTCTATTGAAGCTTCTTCGGTGGGTATCAGAACCGCAATGCCCAACGTTGAAATCACGCGGTTTTCTTGTGGGTGGCAGAGGAAAAAACTGCAGAGACAGCTGCGATCAGAACTGTCACAGAAAGGCCTCAGGGATGATATAAACGATTTCGGTGGAACCACCCTTTACCTTGAGGCGTTGATTTCCACACGTTACGAGGTCGAAAACGACAGTCTGCAGTGTGATGAGCAACAGGGCGACGTGTTTTACAACCTTTGACATTGCTGACACCCCCGTATGATTCAACCATACTCTAAGGACATCGTGGGCCTGCAGACCCACGGTACATCATCCGACCCCTTTTGAAGTGTAAGACGACCGCAAGTTCTGCCCTGCGTACTGGATGGAACCGCTAGGGACCCTTAAAAACCATCCAAGGAAATTTAAAAGCGATTCGAAGCAGCTCTTTCAGATCTAATTTTTTTGTGCCTTCTTGTGTCATGATAACTGAGTAGTGTGGCATCGACGCATACATTAATAAAATGGCAGGGCATCGTTCTAAGACCCCCTCAGTCTGGCCACATCCCCGGTGGCAATGACCAGCCTTTTTTGAGCACTTCAAAAATGTATCTCAACAGGGGCAATCTGTGGCGAAGTTTTTGGCCTTTGCAGGCAGGCAACCACTTCGACACCACTCAGAATCCAGATTGTCTACTACCAGAGCAGCGGTGTAGCCTTCCTGCAGGAGCATAGCACTCTTGTCACAGGTTCTGTCTGTACATGCACAGTATAGGTTGCTCTACATAGGTGAGCAGGTGACACAGGATATTACCAAACTGGGTGTGTGTATAAGTAGCACCCCTCCGTGATCATGCCACAGGAGGGCGCGAAATGAGATAGCTGAAAATGTATGAGCACCCTTTGCTCCTTTAGATCATGTTCAGACTTCGGCGAATGGGTTTGAACGATCCTTAGTGGTTCAACCCTGTACAGGAGAACCAAAATTGCGATTGCACTACATTTCAAAGGGGCGATATCACATTCTGCGGTGTTGCAGGTATTCGATGTCCTTAGAGAAGGGTTGAATCGTCTGGAGCGCTGTTAGCAGTGCCAAAGGTTGCCATGAACGTCGTCTTGTTCTCATCGCACAACAAACTGTCGTTTTCGACTACGAAATGTGTGGGAATCAACGTCCCAACGGAACGGTAGATCTTATGGACGCCAGTTATGCCACCCACTGTGCTTTTTTGGTGTAGATTCTGATCGGTGGTGTATTTGGTTTTCCTCGGTCATCAAAAAGAAAACAGGATGATTTCAACCTGGGCGTCGCTGCTGTGACCTCCATCGGAAGGGTGTCAAAAGAAGGGGTGAAATGTGAGTAAGAGAGCGTATTACGACCTTTCCTTCGTGTGCGTCCAAAGTGACGTTGGTCAGAATTTGATGAAATTTGGTGCCAATGTGACATCATTAACCCACTTTCAGCTCATATGAACTTCTGAGCTCTGGCCTTCTTCTTGCATTTATCGACACCTTGTTTTTTGAAGCGTAACTGAGACCGAGAAGGCGTAACAGGGCCCCTCGCTTTTGAAGCATTACAGACGAAGGTTGAACGCATCTTTGAGCCGAATTTCAAACTTACGCATCTCAGTGAGAGACAATATCTGGGTCTCAAAAAAGTCATCCTTTGATTGTGCTGCACAATATATACAAAGTAATATACAGGGTGGTCCATTGATAGTGAATGGGCCAAATATCTCACGAAATAAGCACCAAACGAAAAAACTACAAAGAACGAAACTCGTCTAGCTTAAAGGGGCAAACCAGATGGAGCTATAGTTGGCCCGCTAGATGGCGCTGCCATAGGTCAAACGGATATCAACTGCGTTTTTTTAAAAAATAGGAACCCCCATTTTTTATTACATATTCGTGTAGTACGTAAAGAAATATGAATGTTTTAGTTGGACCACTTTTTTCGCTTTGTGATAGATGGCGCTGTAATAGTCTCAAACGTTTAAGCACGTGGCATCACGTAACACTCCGCCGGTGCGAACGGTATTTGCTTCGTGATACATTACCCGTGTTAAATTAGACCGTTTACCAATTGCGGAATAGGTCGATATCGTGTTGATGTATGGCTATTGTGATCAAAATGCCCAACGGGCGTATGCTATGTATGCTGCTCGGTATCCTGGAAGACATCATCCAAGTGTCCGGGCCGTTCGCCGGATAGTTACGTTATTTAAGGAAACAGGAAGTGTTCAGTCACATGTGAAACGTCAACTACGACCTACAACAAATGATGATGCCTAAGTAGGTGTTGTAGCTGCTGTCGCGGCTAATCCTGAATCAGTAGCAGACAAATTGCGCGAGAATCGGGAATCTCAAAAACGTCGGTGTTGAGAATGCTACATCAACATCGATTGCGCCCGTACCATATTTCTATGCACCAGGAATTGCGTGGCGACGACTTTGTACGTCGTGTACAGTTCTGCCACTGGGCACAAGAGCAATTACGGGACTATGACAGATTTTTTGCACGCGTTCTATTTAGCGACGAAGCGTCATTCACCAACAGCGGTAACGTAAACCGGCATAATATGCACTACTGGGCAACGGAATACCCACGATGGCTGCGACAAGTGGAACATCAGCGACCTTGGCGGGTTAATGTATGGTGCGGCATTATGAGAGGAAGGGTAATTGGCCCCCATTTTATCGAGGGCAATCTAAATGGTGCAATGTATGCTGATTTCATACTTAATGTTCTACCGATGTACTACAAGATGTTTCACTGCACGACACAATGGCGATGTACTTCCAACATGATGGGTGTCCAGCACATAGCTCGCGTGCGGTTGAAGCGGTATTTCATGACAGATGGATTGGTCGTCGAAGCACAATACCATGGCCCGCACGTTCATCGGACCTGACTTCCCCGGATTTCTTTCTGTGGGGAAAGTTGAAGAATATTTGCTATCGTGATCCATCGACAACGCCTGACAACATGCGTCAGCGCATTGTCAATGCATGTGCGAGCATTACGGAAGGCCAACTACTCGCTCTTGAGAGGAATGTCGTTACACGTCTTGCCAAATGCATTGAGGTTGACGGACACAATTTTGAGCATTTATTGCATTAATGTGGTATTTACAGATAATCACGCTGCAACAGCATGCGTTCTCACAGATGATAAGTCCACAAAGGTACATGTATCACATTGGAACAACCGAAATAAAATGTCCAAACGCACCTATGTTCTGTATTTTAATTTAAAAACCTACCTGTTACCAACTGATCGTCTAAAATTGTGAGACATACGTTTGTGAGTATTACAGCGCCATCTATCACAAAGCGAAAAAAGTGGTTCAACTGAAATATTCATATTTCTTTCCGTACTACATGAATATGTAATAAAAAATGGGGGTTCCTATTTAGAAAAACGCAGTTGATATCCGTTTGACCTATGGCAGCGCCATCTAGCGGGCTATCCATAGCGCCATCTGGTTTCCCCTTCAAGCTAGACAAGTTTTGTTCTTTATAGTTTTTTCGTTTGACGCTTATTTCGTGAGATATTTGGTAAGGGTCACGATCAAAGGACCACCCTATATACACTTTGTGTCCTGATATCTAACCCCAGAATGTGAATATGTCCCTATGACAAACTGATATGACTTTTTGACCAATGATAACACGTAGCGAGTTTACGCAAAGCGCAACAAAATGGGGAAAACTTAGGATTAACACAATTGAGTATAGAACACGTACATGAACTGGTAATAACGTACCACACAGCCTCCAAATGTGATAAATCCCTCTTCTAGTTCCGATTTGTGCAAGGACAAATGTTTTTACCGTCTATTACCTACTTCCTCGAATATCCTACGAACATATAGAATGTGTGGTGAATGAAATGATTTGCAGTTACATAGCCTCAGCTGCAGTAAATCTCGGAGTAACTGCGCCAGCAGCAAATTACCTTGTCTGTTGAAAATCACGAACAATATCCGTTGGGAACTGCATGTGCAATGTAACCCTGAATCAAGTGCAAGACAAATGCAAAAAACGCACCAGCAGACGAGGAAGAATTCTAAGATAAGCAGTACACGTGGCAGGATAAGTAATTCCGGGGAAAGGATGTCAATTAATGAATTCGCGAAGTCGAAAAGTAACAAAGAAGCAGTATTTTTTTTTACGATTGGATTATTCTCACAACTTCGCCACTGTGGCGACGAATAATCACCGAGTCGGAGTATTTCACATTTCTTTCGAGAAACATCTCAGAATCACAAAAGGAATAACACTACGAATGCCCTGGAAACCTCGTCGCTCGTGCAAAAAGCTGCTTACAAATCTCTTGAATGTAGAGATTCCGAGTACAGAGATGGATTTCTACCATCACGTGCTCTGAATTAATGGCAGATACGAACAAAGACTCGATATTCTGCCTGTGGAATACACAAAAGACGTGCAAAACCGATATGACTTTACATAACCAGACTATTATCTTGTTGCACAAGCAGATGAAGGCAACTGTAATGCTTGCGGTTTTTCTGCGGTATCACCCTTGCACGGAAGTCTGCTTGTCGAACGCGTTGAATGACCACGCAAGGCAAACTTCTGGCAGCCTATTTGCGACAGTGTGCTGCTCCGGGCGATTGTCTTGCAAAGCGTGCTGCAACAGAAACAAATTGAGCCTCGTAGCGTTGTCACTGTCCAGGACGGTCAAATCTCATATCTAGCAGCGATATAGGCTCGCACCCTCTCTTTTCCGCAAAGATAGTCGCTCGTAGGTGACCCGTGTCTGAGTATCTGTGATTAAACAAGTGACTTACGCCGAGCGCTTTTTTATTTTGCTATACGTGAAAGGCGCTCGTTCTGAAATGGCCGCGTTTCAAAATGTTTTAATATAACAGTTTGTTTACATCGATGGTTACTAGCATGCTTTTTTGGGCGAGGGGGGGGGGGGGGACGAGTCGTGACTCCCGTTGGACACCCTCCCGCTTGCATTTGCGCCTCACTTCCTCAGCCTGGACTTTATCGATTTCGGAATGCATTCGCCATCATCAGATGTACCTGGGAGAAACGACTCACATCTATGTCGATTCAGTGAAATACGTCGATGCACAGATAGCGGACAACAACAGGTATACCGCGATACCACGTGGGTGCAATCACGAAAAGTTTTGCAAAATCTTTTTTGTTTTGTTTTGCTTCATAAGGTATACGAAATTGAAACTGACCATGGAGCGCACCAATCAGAACTGAGCATAAGAGGTTGTACCGGTTACTTCCAAGTCAAACACCACTGCGCAGCTGTTTTTAAAACATTCGATTTCACAAGACCATATTTTCCGCATGAACGAAGACAGAAATTTGGTGTGAAATTTATCATAAGCACATGATTACAAAGTTGTTATTTTCAAAAAAACTATCCGACTTTATAACGGTTATCTTTCTCATTCGAGAACAGGTAACCTTGTAGTACATTTATATTTACATTTAGGATCAAAGTTTGCATCTACCTTTCACACATGTTCATTGTGCCCTCCGCTTTACCCACGAGAAACAAGACGATAGTCAAACTCGTCTCATACTTTCGCGAGCGTGTCTGGAATACCAGCATGTGCTGGTGTGGTGTAGGTTTCTAGCTTATTTTTGGGTTTCAGGAAAAGTGACGTAAGCTCCATTTTCATTCGATGTATCATACTTCATATTTGTATGTTAGATATGTCCCAAACAGAGGTTTCCATTAGTCGATATGTTACGCTACAAGGTTCTGACAAGGGAACCTCCCCATCGCACCCCCCTTAGATTTAGTTATAAGTTGGCACAGTGGATAGGCCTTGAAAAACTGAACACAGATCAATTGAGAAAACAGGAAGAAGTTGTGTAGAACTGTGAAAAAATAAGCAAAATATACAAACTGAGTAGTTCAAGGGACGATAAGTAACAATAAGGACAGTAGTAACACAGGAGCGCCGTGGTCTCGTGGTAACGTGAGCAGCTGCGGAATGAGAGGTCCTAGGTTAAAATCTTCCATGGAGTGTAAATTTTAATTTTTTATTTTCAGTTTATGTGACAAACTCTTCTGTTTTCATCACTTTTTTGGGAGTGATTATCACATCCACAAGAAAACCTAAATCGGGCAAGGTAGAAGAATCTTTTTACCCATTCGCCAAGTGTACAAGTTAGGTGGGTCGACAACATATTCCTGTCATGCGACGCACATGCCGTCACCAATGTCGTATAGAATATATCAGATGTGTTTTCCTGTGGAGGAATCGGTTGACCTATGACCTTACGATCAAATGTTTTCTGTTCCCATTGGAGAGGCACGTCCTTTCGTCTACTAATCGCACGGTTATGCAGTGCGGCCGCAAAACACAGACACTAAACTTATTACAGTGAACAGAGATGTCAATGAACGAACGGACAGATAATAACTATGCAAAAATAAAGAAAGTAAAATTTTCAGTCGAGGGAAGACTTGAACCAAGGATCTCTCGTTCAGCAGCTGCTCACGCTACCACGGGACCACGGCGCTTCTAAGCACAGTTCGTCCATGATATTGCTTATGTGGCCCATGGACTACTCAGTTTGTATATTTTGCTTATTTTTTCACAGTTCCACACAACTTCTTCCCGTTTTCTCAATTGATCTGTGTTCAGTTTATCAAGGCCTATCCACTGTGCCAACTTATAACTAAATCTGAGGGGGGTGCGATGGGGAGGTTCCCTTCTGAGTACATGTAGTGTGATCTTTGGCTGTAGTAGCACTGTCGTTGCTGTAGCATTCTAAGAGAAGCTATTGAGTCGGGTCAGGAAATAGCTTGTGGTGCATAGAAATAAGGATACAGTGGATGATGAATTTTAGGAATACGGTAAATATTAATTTGAAAAATGGAGATTTACAGATTCTGTTGTTGGTACACTGCTCGCTTGCGCGTAATTTATGACGTGTTTAGAAAATTGAAAGTTAGTGGGATTTTTCTTTATTAATTCGGGCAAGCTAGTTTCATTGTTGAAACGTGAGTACGGAAATTTATCTCTTCACGGGGCTGACACTCAAAAGTTATAGACTCAGCACTCCTTTTTCATTTCATTTCAGTCTAGGCAGCGTCATATTTTAATAACAAATTTTTTGGAACGATTATTGTAATAGACAATGAGGTTCAGGATTCACAATATTGTTCTATAAAAAAAGGTTAGTCTCTTTTCAATCACTTAGCCATCTTAAATTCTACCACCGTCTCGTTATGAAAAGTTTATTTTCTGATTATGTGTGTCGCCGCATTGTAACTTTGCAGAACATAATGATCGAAGTATGATGTGCTTAGCATAGCTGAACGTCCTTACGTTGCACTGCACAAGGCTTCCTTTCTTATTTAGCTGGCTTCCTGCTGCTCTGTATTTTGCATGGTCATCACTTCGGTCAGTACCGAGGTTCTGTTGCCACACATATGGCATATAGATTTGTTACTTTACATCAGTTAGGAAATAAAGAATCATACACAGTTAATATTGGTTCAGTTTGGATAAAGCTCAGTTTTAAATTACATTTCTTACGCAGACAGTTTTACTATTACAATGCAATGTTACATCTCCATGAAGCTATTCAGTCTCTCGAATTTTATTTACTCACATCTTGTACGTAAAGTTATAGGACATTTTCAGAGGAACTTTTTGGGTCATTTATTCCTCCAGAATTCGTTTTGTCATTTTATTTTGTTAGCTTTGTGTACTGAAAATGCAATTTACGGATTGTGACGTCACTCATTGTATCACTGTTTGTGGTGTCACCGCCAGACACCACACTTGCTAGGTGGTAGCCTTTAAATCGGCCGCGGTCCGTTAGTATACGTCGGACCCGCGTGTCGCCACTATCAGTGATTGCAGACCGAGCGCCGCCACACGGCAGGTCTAGTCTAGAGAGACTCCCTAGCACTCGCCCCAGTTGTACAGTCGACTTTGCTAGCGATGGTTCACTGCATGCATCCGCTCTTCTTTGCAGAGACGACAGTTTAGCACAGCCTTCAGCTACGTCAATTGCTGCGACCTAACAAGGCGCCTTATGCAGTTACTATAATCTGAACAGTTAATATTGTGAATCATGTACCGTCAAGAGCGACGTTCGTCATTAATGGATTAAAGTTAAGTATCAAACTAATTACGTCCGCTTTCTGACCTCACGTCAGTATAGTTCTTCCCTCCTCACGCCAGCCTGCGTGAGCTAAAACGCGTGCATTTCGGCCTCCTCTAGTAACACGGTGTTGGCTCTTCTGCCAACACAACACTATTCACTCTACTGAGCAATACAGAGTTTCGCAGGTCAGCTCATTTTGTTAACAATTTTGGTTTTCTTATTAATTTGGTAGAAGCTAATTGCGATGCAGGTATACAGTTGTTCGGTTTCAGATAGTTTGGCGACTTATTTTATCAGACAGCGTAGTCATAATTACAGCGCTTGCGTCGTTCGGGATAACAGCACAGATACACGAAGTTGAAGGTAGGAATCGAGTCAGGTTTAGTTCAAATAAACATTTTCTTATTCACGAAAGAAGATACAGTGGCTATGCTGCAGCTCATCCAAATTGATTGGAAGGGGAGGCACGTAGAGAGACTACTTCACAAACCCACCCATCCACCCACCCACTCACACACACACACACGCCCGCGCGCGCACACACACACAAGCACACACATAAGTTAAAAAAATATACAGTCGTCTATTGCATATTCACACATCGATAAATCGAATTTCTTGCTAAATCGAAGTAGTTGTGCGGTCTCTTAAAAAAAAAAAAAATCTTCATAATTGATAGAAATACGATGTGTTTCGGTACATTTGATTATTTGAAGTGAATCCTGTGGTGTCACCGCCAGACACCACACTTGCTAGATGGTAGCCTTTCAATCGGCCGCGGTCCGGTAGTATACGTCGGACCCGCGTGTCGCCACTGTCAGTGATTGCAGACCGAGCGCCACCATACGGCAGGTCTAGAGAGACCTACTAGCACTCGCCCCAGTTGTACAGCCGACTTAGCCAGAGATGGATCACTGACAAATTTGCTACGACCTAGCAAGGCGCCATAGCATTTGATATTGAGATTATAACATGTACCGTCAAGAGCGATGTACACCAACTGTGGATTAAAGTTAAGTATTATATCAACTACGTACTTTATTTGCTACTATTAATACCCTTAACTGTTCCAGACCTCGCGCCAGCCTGCGTGAGCTTAAGCGCGTGCCTTTCGGCTTCCTCTCATTGTGACTTGGCTGACTTGCCAAGTCACAACAAACCCGAAGTCAACGACAGGGACGAATCGGATTCGGCGACTCCGTTTTTAAGAGAAAAAAGGTGCCGATTCTGCTTGTGACTGCAAAACTGCTCGAGTACCTTTTTGAAACATCGTCTACCAAAAAGTGAGTTGAAGACGTGTGTACTCACTGTAGATCGAGGCTTTGTAGTCCGTCCGGATTCAACACTTGTCAGGTTCTCCAGGCCTATTTAAGGAGCTACTGAAGTCAGCAAGATGCCGCGGCTTTACGGCGGCGCTGCGACCAGACGCCGTCGGATTGTCAGCTGGCAGTAAAGCCTGGACGGGAGGCGCGTCGGAACGTGGGCACCGATGCGGCGGTGGCGGCGGCTCCGAGATAGCCATCAACGCCGACTCGTCGGCCTTTACGGCGTTGTTTAATGGCTGCTATTAGACGTTAGTGTCTCAATTAAGAGCTAAGGACCACCTGGCCTAAAAGCTGATAAATGAACACCTTCTCACTTTCCGGCGAACATGAAGTGCCTGTGCTGATGCAAGCAGCTGTGTAGTGTGCGAGCTGAGATTCGTGGGTACCAGCAGGTGACAAGCCAGTTCAGAAATTTCATTTGCATTTACGTTCTACTTTCTTAGTCACTTCTTTAGTACCAGACATTGATTCTGGTTCTCTGTACAGACAGAGCATCCATACGGAGGGAAGGTCAGATAAACAAAGTAAAAGCCTACGGAATATCAGGCCAAATGTGTGGCTGGATTGAAGAGTTTTTAGCAAACAGAACACAGCATGCTGTTCTCAATGGAGAGACGTCTACAGACGTTAAAGTAACTTCTGGCGTGCCACAGGGGAGTGTTATGGGACCATTGCTTTTCACAATATACACTCCTGGAAATGGAAAAAAGAACACATTGACACCGGTGTGCCAGACCCACCATACTTGCTCCGGACACTGCGAGAGGGCTGTACAAGCAATGATCACACGCACGGCACAGCGGACACACCAGGAACCGCGGTGTTGGCCGTCGAATGGCGCTAGCTGCGCAGCATTTGTGCACCGCCGCCGTCAGTGTCGGCCAGTTTGCCGTGGTATACGGAGCTCCATCGCAGTCTTTAACACTGGTAGCATGCCGCGACAGCGTGGACGTGAACCGTATGTGCAGTTGACGGACTTTGAGCGAGGGCGTATAGTGGGCATGCGGGAGGCCGGGTGGACGTACCGCCGAATTGCTCAACACGTGGGGCGTGAGGTCTCCACAGTACATCGATGTTGTCGCCAGTGGTCGGCGGAAGGTGCACGTGCCCGTCGACCTGGGACCGGACCGCAGCGACGCACGGATGCACGCCAAGACCGTAGGATCCTACGCAGTGCCGTAGGGGACCGCACTGCCACTTCCCAGCAAATTAGGGACACTGTTGCTCCTGGGGTATCGGCGAGGACCATTCGCAACCGTCTCCATGAAGCTGGGCTACGGTCCCGCACACCGTTAGGCCGTCTTCCGCTCACGCCCCAACATCGTGCAGCCCGCCTCCAGTGGTGTCGCGACAGGCGTGAATGGAGGGACGAATGGAGACGTGTCGTCTTCAGCGATGAGAGTCGCTTCTGCCTTGGTGCCAATGATGCTCGTATGCGTGTTTGGCGCCGTGCAGGTGAGCGCCACAATCAGGACTGCATACGACCGAGGCACACAGGGCCAACACCCGGCATCATGGTGTGGGGAGCGATCTCCTACACTGGCCGTACACCACTGGTGATTGTCGAGGGGACACTGAATAGTGCACGGTACATCCAAACCGTCATCGAACCCATCGTTCTACCATTCCTAGACCGGAAAGGGAACTTGCTGTTCCAACAGGACAATGCACGTCCGCATGTATCCCGTGCCACCCAACGTGCTCTAGAAGGTGTAAGTCAACTACCCTGGCCAGCAAGATCTCCGGATCTGTCCCCCATTGAGCATGTTTGGGACTGGATGAAGCGTCGTCTCACGCGGTCTGCACGTCCAGCACGAACGCTGGTCCAACTGAGGCGCCAGGTGGAAATGGCATGGCAAGCCGTTCCACAGGACTACATCCAGCATCTCTACGATCGTCTCCATGGGAGAATAGCAGCCTGCATTGCTGCGAAAGGTGGATATACACTGTACTAGTGCCGACATTGTGCATGCTCTGTTGCCTGTGTCTATGTGCCTGTGGTTCTGTCAGTGTGATCATGTGATGTATCTGACCCCAGGAATGTGTCAATAAAGTTTCCCCTTCCTGGGACAATGAATTCACGGTGTTCTTATTTCAATTTCCAGGAGTGTAT